>NC_081569.1:136583920-136745985 GCF_022355385.1 Mustela nigripes
CATTGATTTTTCTCCTACCCACTTAAGCCCCCATGTTGCATCACCACTTCCTCATATCACAAAATGAAAATGATACTTTAAAAAAAAAAAAGAGTCACTTATGTTTTGTCTCCATCCCAATCCCATCTTGTTTCATTCTGATACCCTGTGTCTTTTCATTGGGGCATTTAGCCCATTTACATTCAGGGTAACTATTGAGAAATATGAATTTAGTGCCATTGTATTGCCTGTAAGGTGACTGCTACTGTATATTGTCTCTGTTCCTTTCTGATCTACTACTTTTAAGCTCTCTCTTTGCTTAGAGGACCCCTTTCAATATTTCCTGTAGAGCTGGTTTGGTGTTTGCAAATTCTTTCAGTTCTTGTTTGTCCTGGAAGCTTTTTATCTCTCCTTCTATTTTCAATGATAGCTTAGCTGGATATAGTATTCTTGGCTGCATGTTTTTCTCATTTAGTGCTCTGAATATATCATGCCAGTTATTTCTGGTCTGCCAGGTCTCTGTGGATAAGTCTGCTGCCAATCTAACACTTTTACCATAGTATGTTACAGACTTCTTGGCCTGGGCTGCTTTCAGGATTTTCTCTTTGTTGCTAAGACTTGTAAATGTTATTATTAGGTGACGGGGTGTGGACCTATTCTTATTGATTTTTAGGGGAGTTCTCTGCCCCTCCTGGGTTTTGGTTCTTGTTCCCTTTGCCATATTAGGGAAATTCTCTACAATAATTCTCTCCAATATACCGTCTGCTCCCCTCTCTCTTTCTTCTTCTTCTGGAATCCCAATTATTCTAATGTTGTTTCGTCTTATGGTGTCACTTATCTCTCGAATTCTCCCCTTCTGGTACAGTATTTGTTTGTCTCTCTTTTGCTTAGTTTCTTTATTCTCTGTCACTTGGTCTTTTATATCACTAATTATTTCTTCTGCCTCATTTATCCTAGCAGTAAGAGCCTCCATTTTTTATTGCACCTCATTAATAGCTTTTTTGATTCCAACTTGGTTAGATTTTAGTTCTTTTATTTCTCCACAAAGGGCTTTTATCTCTCTGGAGAGGGTTTCTCTAATATCTTCCATGCCTTTTCCGAGCCTGGCTAGAAACTTGAGAATCGTCATTCTGAACTCTAGATCTGACATATTACCAATATCCATATTGATTAGGTCCCAAGCCTTCAGTACTGCCCCTTGTTCTTTTTTTTGTGGTGAGTTTTTTCACCTTGTCATTTTGTGCAGATAAGAATGTATGAAGGAGCAAATAAAGTACTAAAAGGGTGGCAAAGACCCCAGGAAAATGTGCTTTAACCAAATCAGAAAAGACCCCAAATTGTGGGAGGGGGGAGAAAAGGGATAAAAAGAAGTTCAGAAAAAATTTTTTTTTAAAATATAAAATATTTTTTAAAAAATATAAAAAAATTTAAAAATTTATAAAATTTATAAAATTTTATAAATTTATATTTATAAAAATATAAAATTTTTAAAAAATTTTTATAAATATAAAAAAGCATATATATATATATATATATATATATATATATATATATGCTGGTAACTAGAACAGGGTCACACACTTAATTTTGCGAGTATTTTGGTCTCTTAGAAGAAACTACTTCCCCAAATTTTCAAGAATGAAAAACATATATAGGGATAGACACAATGAAGGAATGGAATATGCCTATAAAGATGAATTTTTTTTTTTAATTTCTAAAAAAGGAGTTGATAAAGTTGGTTGGGAGAATAAAGAAAAGGAAAGTGGAGAGAATTTGCTCAGGCTGGAGACTAGAACAAGCCCGGAGTATAGATTTAGGGTATATTTTGATCTATTAGAAGAAGTTGTACCCCAAATTTTTTACAAGAAAAAACCCTACGTGTATGCAAAAAATTAAAGTTAGATACAATGAAGGATAATATATGACTATAAGAATGAAGGTTCAAAAAAGATTGTTTTTTTAATGAAAGGTATTGTTAAGATAAACTAGTTAAAAAATTTTAAAAGAGGAAAGGGTAAAACTTAAAAAATTAGCAGAAAGAAAAAATAAAATTAAAAAATAATTAACTGCAAGACCAAAGAATCATGGGGAGAAAGCCATGAATTCCATGCTTTGCTTTCTCCTTCTCTGGAATTCCACTGTCCTCCTTGGTAAGTGAACTTAGTCTTGGATGGATTTCTTGTTGATCTTCTGGGGGAGGGGCTTGTTGTAGTCATTCTCAAGTGTCTTTGCCCAAGGTGGAATTGCACCACCCTTACCAGGGGCCAGGCTAAGAAATCTGCTCAGGTTCGCTTTGGGGAGCTTTTGTTCCCTGAACACTTTCCATAGAGTTCTGGAGGACGGGAATGAAAATGGCAGCCTCCTAATCTCCAGCCTGGAGGAGCCGAGAGCTCGGGGCCCCACTCCTCAGTGCACCCTCAGAAAAAAGTGCTCAATCACTCCTGTCTCCCTGGCCTCCAGCCATACTCCGAGCTCACCAAGCCTATGACCAAGTGACTCTTTCTCTGGCACACAGCTCTGCCTGGAGTCTCTGAACCCCACAGATCCCTGAGCTCTTCCAGGGGGTGTCTCCCCGGATCTTGTGGGGACCCCACTCACAGAGCAGTGGCTGTGCCATGGATTATGGTTCAAGGTAACCCCGAGTTGAGAGCTCACTCTTTGGCTCTGTCCCTGTAGCCAGCTTCCCCGCTCTAATACCTGCAAGCTCTGTGACACTCAGACACCCCCAATCCTTCTGTGACCCCACAGGACCTGGGGCCACACTGCCCCCAAGTGGGCTTAAGCCCAGTTTAACCTCTGGAGCGATGTCCCTCAGTGGAGTAGACTTTTAAAAATTCTGATTTTGTGCTCCATTGTTTCACCACTTGCCAGGAGCTGGCCCCTCCCGCCACGGTCTATCTTCCCGTTGCTTTGGATTCACTTCTCCGCTGGTCCTACCTTTCAGAAAGTGGTCAATTTTCTGTTTCTAGAATTGTTGCTCTTCTCTAGAATTGTTGCTCTAGAATTGTTGATCTCCTGTTGGATTTGTAGGTGTTTGGAACGGTTTGATAAGCTATCTAGCTGATCTCCTGCTACCTGATGTTATTTCAGCTTGCTACTTCTCCACCATCTTGACTCCTCCCACCAAAACCCATAGCATATTTTAATAAGTTGGCCTATCTGCAAATCTCAAGAGCTGCAGACTTCAAGCTGGAAACCCAGGAGAGCCAAGGGCACGGTTCCAGACTAAGTCTGAAGGCAGATGTCTGGTGTCCTATCCTAAAGGCAGTTAGGCAGGGGCTTTCTCTCTCACTTCAGGAGAATCAGCTCTTTTGCTCTATTCAGGTCTTCAGTGGGTTAGGTGAGGCCCACCCACACTGTGAGAGCAATCTGCTTTGCTCAGTCTTTGATTCAGGTGCCAATCTCATCCAGAAACACCTTCATAGACACACCAAGAATAGCAGCTGACTCAGTGTCTGGACTCCCCATGGCCCTGTCTAGCTGATACATAAAATGAGCCATCACGCATGGTATGCTCAGAATTGAGATTTGAGAAGTGAAATATTTATTAATGTTGGTCAAATATCAACATCAATTTGGATTTGGATTTGATTTCTGTATTTTGGTAGAAAGAGATGAGAAAACCGGGCATATGACACTGAGATGAAGCATTTTAAGAATCACAAATCCATAAAGGATTATGTCATGGATTGATTGTGTCTCCTTCAAAATTCAAAGGGTGAGGTCCAAATTCCAGGAACACAGAGTGGATTTGGAGATAGGGCCTTCAAAGGAGTCATTAAGTTAAAATGAATTCTTTAGAGTGGACCCTAATCTAGTGTGACTGGTGTCCTTATAGGAGAGGAAATTCCAACAGAGAGAGAGAGAGACCCCAGGATTATGGGGGGTAAACCAGAAAGGCCATTAAAGACATGGGGGAAGATGGTCATCAACAAGCCAAGGAGAGAGATCTCAGAAGAAACCAGCCCTGCTGCCACCTTGGTCTTGGACTCCCAGCCTCCATAATAGTGAGAATATAAATTTCTATGGTTTAAACTATCAGTCTGTAGCATTTCATTACAGCAGCCCCAGCAAGCTAACACAGCTTACAAGGAGAAGGACATTTCATCCGACTGGGAGGGAGGAAAGAAAGTCTTCCTTAAGTCTTTTTAGCCCTTGGACTGATGGGGACAGGTGACCAAAAGGGATGTGACCTCCTCAGTATTCAAAGGATTTCAACCACTGTGCTGGTTGTGAGTCCCAGAGGCAGAAGGAGTCTTTGAGGCAGAGGGTAGTGATTTCACAGGTACATGTGTGTGCATGTGTTTGCAAGGCTGTGCCTTACAAGACTGAAGGCATGGAGACAGGAGGGCACTGGGTGGGTTTGGGGCAGTGAGAACTTAGTAGCTCCACCCAGTGAATGACCAGATTAGGCTAGGGAGGTGAGCACTGTGAGCACCGGGAGCATTGCTCTAATGAGTGGCTCCTCTTCTTCAGGGCTGGAGGGAGATAAGACAGGTGGGAGCCAGTGTTGTCCCTGAAGATACTCGGAGGGAAGGATAAACCCATGGGTGGTCATCTTGGAAATGACCATGAGCCTAGAGCTCACGTGTGACATACAGACAGGAAAAGTCACTGGAGTCAGTTGGGAATGTTGACAAGAAAAGAGCTCACCATCCCCAGAAGGCATAGGGAACTCACAGAAGGTCGAGTCAATGCAGAGTCCCTGAGTTTGGGGGTCCCTTATGAAGGAGTGAATGAGTAAATAAACTAATGGAAATTATACATGCTGAACAGCTTCTTGGTCTCCAACCCGAGGCCCTCCATGCCCACCAGCTCAGCTCCTGCCAACAAAGACCCAGTAAAAATGCTACCATCACCCCAATGGCAGGTGAAGAAACAAGGAGTGGTAGTCATGTACCCCAAACCACAGACTGAGCTCTGACCCCAAATCTCTTTGCTCCATTCCTCCACCCCACCCCCACCTTGGCTGTAATTTTGTATGGACAGATGTCTGACCAGATGGACCATTGGCCCAGTCCTGGTTGACAAGATTCCACTCCCGCTCCGGCAGGAACATGCATCGTTCACCAGACCAGAGGAATTTCAGTCCCAGCTCAGCCTCCCTGAGTTCTTAATGGCCATGGGACTAGCAATCAGAGATTGCATGTGGACATTTTGGAGCAGGGAATATGGCACTCGGAGACCCAGAGGGGATGTGATGGGGATGCTTATCGTGTTTCTTGACTCCAGCAGATGCTGACCTTTCAAAGTGCAACTGATGAGTTAGGGGACAATTCTGTTTGGCCACGACCCTTCCAAGCAGAGATGCACCATAAATTCCGCTTGCCCCTTGCAGCTGGACCCAGTTCGCTTTACCCTCTCCCTGCAGAAGGCCTCCAGGAAGCTGTAAAGGCTTTTATTTATGGTTTCTGTTTATAGAATGCCTACTAGGTAGCAGGTGCTCTACACATATCATCTTGCAGCTTAGAATAACAAAGATGATGATCCATTGTCACACACGGAAATCAACTCAGGAGGGAGGGGAGAGTCCTCATCCCATGGGGGAGCAACAGGAGCTGTCACCCCACGTGGCCTGTTGGGTGGACATGGGTGACATGGGTGACATTCCATGTGATGTGGTCCCCACAGCCATGCTGAGGACATCATGGAGACACTGCTGGCGGTCTGTGCACCCAGCAAGGGGCAGGATATCTGAGCCTCCTGTGTCATCCCTGCCACTGCCAAGCCTCTCTGCCAGTTTCTGCTTTTCTGGCCATTTCAAGTCTTCTCCCCAGGGCTCAGGGGCTGCCTTTCTCCATTTAGAGAGGCTTTTGATTGTGAATTCAGCACAAAATCCAGGCTGTTCTCGATTTTTCTCCTTCCTCTGCTAGGGAATTCTGTTTCATTAAAGCATACTTGAGCAATCCATACTCCTTCCCAGGAAGTGCTCGTGTGCACAATGACCCCACTGGGCCACCCCTCCAGATAGCCCTTATTTTCTGAACTAGTGGTTCACTAGGGGTGAATTCAAGGAAATTGATTAGTGTGTAACCACATGTATTAAAGCCATTCGGCTCGTCTCCCGCTAGCTTAGATCACAGCCCTGTTAGCACTCCTAGACACGGAGTGGAACGTGTGCCTTTCATTCCTCTCTGTCACTCGCTGGAAAGCCTCCATGAGCCTCGATCAGGTCTATAGGAGGGGCTGCTGCAGAAGCTAGGAATAAGTGGGAGGAGGGACCCGGGGTGCCCAGGAAGGGAGGATGGGCCCAGCGCCAAGGGGAGGGGCCAGAGATAGCAGACAAACTCGTTTGCTGAGAATGTTCTGCACGTCAGACTCTGCCCGGAGCCTTTTAAGTTCAACACCACAGGGCATCCACCACAGCTCTGACCTCACTTCTTTGGCTTGAAACCTTTTGAAGACACCTTGGAACCCACAGAATGAAAATGCAAATCACTTTCATGCCACCAAAAATGCCCCAGCTCTGATCCCTGCCTAATTTGTACCATCTTCTTTCCCCCACAGCTGTGCCCATCCCTGACTGCACACAGGCTGCTACCTGCTATTTCCCAAAGATCTCCTCCTGCCTCTGGGCCACCGTGTGTGCTGAGCCCTTCACCCGGATACCTTTCCTTCATCTGTCACATATACCTATTTGTTCTTCAAGCTTCTCCTCTTCTGGACATATTCTGTCTTCTTTCCCAGGCTGGGATGGTTATCTATCCTCTGTCTGGGTTCTCTCACGCCCCACTCCCACTCCCCACCCTCAAGCCCCATCCTAGACAGTCTACTGCACGTGGTGGTCTCTTAACTCCTCTGCTAGGAGGGCAGTTCCTTGAGAGTCAGACCTGGATCTTTTATCTCTGAACCCCCCAGGTCCCTGTGTGGTGCTGAGCACGTTGGCCCTCTGAAAATGCACGTATGAATGTCCGAGCCCGTTTGCACATAGGCTGGCAGGACAGCAAAGTCCTTTCAAAATTAGATGGTGTCTTGGGCGCCTGGGTGGCTCAGTGGGTTAAGCCTTGCCTTCGGCGGGGGTGATGATCTCAGGGTCCTGGGATCAAGCCCCACATTGGGCTCTCTGCTCAGCAGAGAGCCTGCTTCCCTCTCTCTCTCTCTGCCTGCCTCTCTGTCTACTTGTGATCTCTGTCTGTTAAATAAACAAATAAAATCTTTAAAAACAAACAAACAAACAAACAAACAAAATTAGATGGTGTCCGAAAGCTCCTGGTAACCAGTTACTCTTTGGTACCCAGGGAGGCAGTTGGAGCACCTGGGGCCATAAGAAGCCATGAGTCATCAAGGGCATCTGTGGATGCAGGTGTGGAGGGACCCACCAAAGAGAATCACTGTATGACCTGGCTTCTGAGCCATGCATGCCTGGCTAATTCGGAAGGCAGCAGAACGCTCTAGGCTAAGCGGTTTATGTATCCCGCCACTCTCAATGGTGTCATTCCAGCCCCAAAGCCAATAGACTCAAGACCCAAGAAGGACCATACTTCAGTGAGAGTCTGAAAACAGGAAAAACTGAGGTCCCAGCTTGAAAGCAAGCAGGAAGTGGGAGTTCCCTCTCACAGCCATTTGTTCCATTTAGTCCCTCAACTGATTGTATGAGGCCCACCCACACTGGGCAAGGGAGGAGGGGCCATGTGCTTTACCCTTCCTGCTGATTCAGATGATAATCTCTTCCAGAAACACTCTCACAGACACACCCAGACTACTGCCGGACCAGGGAGAATCTTCATGCAGACCACTTTTTATTAAGCTTCACCACCATGCAGAGCTCATCACCCTTTGACGAGGAAAGCATAGCAGAGAGAGCTACACTGTCAACACTTGTGCCCTGGACATTTTCTCTGTGTGTGAACTTGGACCCTTTGTGTGACCCTCTGTGTCTAAGTTATCTCTTCAGTAAGACGGGGTGATTAATAGAAAACATGCTGTGGTGTCATGGACATTCGAGAGTAGCCATGGGAAGCACTTAGCACTTGGTCTAGTGTGTAATAAATATTCGAAAATTGAGTTATTGTCCTTGGCGTGATTACAAACATCCCTCCCAGCCTCTAGGCTCCAGACTATGGTCTAACTCAGCATGGAGAAAAGCACGTGGGACTTGGCTCCCCCGAGACCAGAGCTGGCTCCTTTCTCACAGCTGCACTGAGGGCAAATCACCCACGTCTACTGTGCCTCATGTCTCCCACCCATAGATGCGATTCTGTGACAGCACCAGAAGGCTTTGAGGGTTGGAGACAATGTCCATACAGGCTCATCCCATCCAAGCCACTCAGCTCTGCTGTCTCCTTCGCTGCCCCAAGATGGCAGGGACAATATCAGCCTTTCATTAGCATCCCCAGAAATCACCTTGCACTTAGTAAGCACTCAGAAAGATAGGTTGAATTCGGTGACTTTGCATGATGAGAAAATGTGACTCCACTCCTCCCCAGAAACCATTTCTAGAGACTGAGCCCATTAGGCACCGAGCACCATATCACAGCCATGACATCTGGGAAGACGGCCATGGCCACACGCAGTGGCTCTGCTCTTCCTGGCAACGCATCTGAGTAAGCTGAGGGAAAGCAAGATGGATGACTGAGAAGAGCAAGGCCATCTCTCCACTCTGGGGCGGGTGGAAGTGGACACACAGAATCAGTTGCATTTGGGAGGGATTCAGAACATAGTGGCAGAACATTCCAGGCCCCTGAGCCTGCCTGTCTCCTGTTCTGGAGGAGAATGGGTCCCGGGTGGTGGTGCCACATATCTGCACACGAGGTCTACTGAGCCCCATGAGCCATCACCCCACTGACTGATGGCCTTTCCTTCTGCCAACCTGGGGTTGTCAGTCTGTAAATTTCCTGAAAGTCATCACGCCCCTGAGAGGCAGGCCAGGTGGGAGTAATCACTCCCACATTTTGAAGAAGACATGGAGGCTCAGAAAATACAGGGATTTGCCAAAGATCACAAAGCTGGTAAGTAGCAGCTCTTCTCTTTCTCTCGTTAATGATCTCCCCCATGAAGACAAAACTGGGGTCCTATCAGAGCATCCTTGGTGGCTGTCCAGGCAGGAAGTGTTGCCCCACGGCTGTGTTCCGGGCTGGCAGTCATCCCCAAGTGACTGGGGGGTGGAGGGTTTCTTCAACAGCACATTGACTCTGAGCCAGTGTGACAGAGGCCATGCTTGTGACTCCCTGGTCAGCACAAGTTGTCAGGACACATGTCTGTTCTCCGAGGCTCGTCTTCCTGACACTTGTCAGCGTGACCCATGGGTCTCCTTCCTCTTTCCGCTCCCCTCTTCCTTCTTTATGATCTGCCCCTTCTCTTCCTTCTTCCTACACAAAACTTCACATTTTAATAGACTAGCCTTGGTAGAAATCACCAATACTGTTAAAAATCATTTGGGGGATTTTTTTTTTCAGTCTTATTTTAGGCCAGGCGTTCTTAACCTGATGGTATAAACACTGATTGGCTCTGGAAAACACAGAATACCTGAAATTATATAAGATATAATATAATATATATTAGATATAACATAATATAATATAATTCTGTTTTTATATGAATTGGGGAGGCAATATCCTTCATCAAATTCTTGAAATGGTATAAATCTGGAAAGAGGAAGACCTTTATCAAAACCTTAGTCACTCTTACTTAACACACAATGATGACAAAGAGGTCTGATGAGACTTTCTGATCCATAGCAAAGGACCAGCCACTAGGCAAGGGAGGGACTCTGCACAGGAGGGCCCAGACCCAAGGAGGCCAATGTCTGTCAGACTTGACATGAGAAGAGCTGGTGTTATTTTCTCCAGTCATTTGGTTCAGCATGAGTGAACTCTTTCTCATTATGGAGAAGCAACCTGAAGAGAAGTACACTGTTACACTTGATTGTCTTGCCAGGGAAAGGTGACTGGCTTCATTCTTGCAGAAATATCACAAGAAAAACATAGAAAAATCTTACTTCTTTGTGTGTTTGTTTTTTAACTCAGTGTGCCCAGGCAAAAGGAATGAGATAAACTGAGGTTGGTGAGAAGGTAGTTGGATGAACAGGAGAAGCTCTGGGACACAGCACAGTTGGATGGACATCTGGCATCTGGAGATCTATCTTTGGACTAAGAAAATGGCTGGAAAGCTTAGGAGCCATGCGTCCCTCTAGAGCCTAGCTCCTGAGCTGATGACACGTTGAGATTATTTTCCCATTGTCACATCCAGTTCTGTCCACCCAAGGGGTCACTGGAATGATCACTGGGTCATACCAACATGTAGGCTGGTGGATTTGTTTATTGAAAGCCATGAGTTCTAGTGGAAAGAAATCAGGCCTATCTGCCCTTTCCAGAAGGACGCCTGCCATATTGGATTTGGGGCTCTCCCTACTCCAGCATGGCCTCATCGTAACTGGTGGCATTTGTAATGGCCCTTTTTTCAAATAAGGTCACATTCTGAGATATCAGGGTGGGGGTGGGGAGTTAGGACTTCAATATATGAAGCAGGGGGGTACAGATTCCACCACAAGAGGCAGAATCTGGAGTTACTTCGTTTAGGGGCAAGTAGCCTCTACTTCCCGAAACAGATACTATATTCAGCCCCTAAACAAGAAATGGTGGTCAGAATGACTATAATCTCATTGAGAAGAGGTGATTGCTTATTCAACATCTGTACCCTTTAGGAAATTTTCTAATTAAAAAATGACCAGTGTGGGAGAGCCTGAGTGTCTCAGTCAATTAAGCATCCGAATCTTGATTTTTGGCTCAGGTCATGATCTCAGGGTGGTGGGATCGGGCTCTGTGTTGGACTCTGTGCTCAGCGTGGAGTCTACTTGTCCCTCTCCTCCGCCCTCCTCACTCCCCACACACTCTCTTCCTCTCTCCCTTTTCCCTTCTTTATCTCTAAAATAAATAAACAAAGTCTTAAAGAAAAACAAGTCATGTGAACAAAGTTGGGGGCTCAAAGCTCCTTTATAGGGACCCCCTACTCCCCAGGCACAAACGGCCTCTGCAAACTCTATCTCTAGGAGATGCCCAGCACAGGCAGACAAAGCTCATAGTGGCACAATCTCAGCTTTGTGGTTCTAACCTGGAGCTTAAGGGGCCCTTTGTCACCATGTACCTTCAGAGCCTGAGTCCCACAGGGGTCTCAGCTGAGCAGACTAGCGGGCGTTCAGCCAGGAAACCTGGAGAGCTCTTCTACAAGGTACAGGTCCCCTGACCTAAACCAGGGATGCAGACCAGGGTCCAATCAAGTGTGGGCTCCCCATGACTGGCTCTCAGGAGTCACCCCTCTCCAGAGAGTGTGTTCACATGGCAGGCTTCGAACTGCCCACACTGCAGCATGAGTGACAGAAATAGCACCTGTGCTCTGTCACCTGACTCGGCATTTACATACGGGTCAGAGGCACTGTGAAGGGGTGGGCGCAGCACCTGGAGAATCACAAAACCTGGGTCTCAGGCCTGACTTCCTGCTTCCCAGCAGCACGAACTTGACCAGAGCCTTCAACTCTCCAAGTGCCAGTGTTTAATCTGCAAAATAGCAAAGATGTCCACGCCCAGTGATTACAAGTCGGAAACGGGACTATGGGTGTCACAGTACCTTCCCCACCTTTCAGGCATGAGGCAGATTTACTCCATGGAGTCAGTGTCCCACCCAGATTTCTTTAAGGGGCTAAGACACCCACTCCCCAGCTGTTGCAGATGTTGAGAGCTAACAGCTCACGTCTGCGTCCTTTTGGGGAGACGGCCCTTGGTGGCTGGGAGCTGTGTTGCCCAGGCACATAGAGCCTGGAATGTATGGCCAGACTCCACAGGAGTGGCCCATGGCCGATGACTTCTGCCTCGCCGGGACAGCTATGGTGGAATGCAAAGCCCAGAGCTCCCCGTGGGGTCTGGCGAGTCTGGACTCCTCCCCGACCACATCTTCGCCCAGCATCTCTCCCTTCCATGCTGCACGGTCCTCACTCCACACCGGTTTCCCCTGAGAACATTCCCTCTTTAAGTGGCTTACACAAGGATCCCCATCTCAGGCTCCACGTCTATGGAACGTGACCTAAGACAACGCTCTGCAAGAGACTCTGGCTGGTGTCCCCAGCTTGCATTATTTCCTCTTTCAGGGATGACATCATACCTGATTTGCCCCTAAGATCATTGCATTTGTGGTTCGCTCTGCTCTTGCCGGAGACTGTCCACTGGCTGGCTCCTTCTTGTCATTCAGGTCCCAGCTTAAATGTCACCCGCGTAGAGATGCCTTCCTAAGGACGTGAAGCCAAGTGGCCATTTAAATTCCTGCAGAGCTCTCAGCACACTCTGCTTCTAATGCATGCCTTTGTTGATGTACATCCCATCTTTCCTCCCCATCCCCGCGGGAGCGCAGGTTTCAGTTTTCATCTCCGCGACAGCACGTGAGGGCCCTTCCCGCTTTGGTGTTCCACTTTCTATGTATTGGGATCAAATAGGAGGCAGGTGACACTCCAGTAAAAACAGCAGACAAATGATAGCGTGACATCCTGTGGCCACCGGATCACTCCATCCCTCTGGGGCTCTGTCTCCTCACCGGTAACCCTGGAGGCAGGGCAGGGTGACCTTCCGCTTTCGGGCCTGTGTCCCTGATGACATTTCATATGTATTGTTCCTGACACCTGGGGGCACACATCTCCTGCAGAATGCCTCGTGTTAGAACTTCTTTATTTTCTGTGCTCTCTTTTCAGCAGTGGCAGTGGGCTGACGAGCAACACGAGAACACCTTTTTATTCTTTTGGCAAGTATGCCAGGCTTCCTTTTATCACTGTGAGCCCTGTGTTCCTCAAACCTCATCCCCTCCAGTCACAGGTGCTGAAAAGAAGCCTGCTTTTTCTCCCTGTCATTCACAGGCTCACAGAACAAATGAGTCCCCAAGCCAGGGCGCTTTGTCCACAAGGAGACTCTTCCTGCCAGCCTGCCTTTACTCCTGCCTTAATTCATACATTCATTCAGCAAATATTTAGTGAGTGCCCATTATCTAGACACAATAGTGAACAAAATGTCTGTCCTGGTGTGACGCCTGTCCTTTTTTTTTTCTTAATATTTTATTTATTTGTTTGACACACAGAGAGAGCGCCCACAAGCAGGGGAAGTGAGAGAGGGAGAGGGAGAAGCAGGCTCCCCATTGAGCAGGGAACCCAACGCTGGACTTGATCCCAGGACTCTGGGATCATGAGCTGAGTCCAAGGCAGATGCTTCACCTACTGAACTCCCCCAAGTGTCCCCATGAGGCATCTGGTCTTGGGTTATGGCAAGCACAGAGGTATTTCAGGGTGCTCTCAATCACTGAAGAGACAGCAACTCACTCTCTCTGTTGAGATAGACCGGGGAAAGCCTTTCCTGAGGCAGGAACATTTGGCTTGGGTTTTGCAGAATGAAGAGGAGTTCCCCAGGCCAGGAAGGGCAAGGCATTTTTGTAGCTGTGCCCGATGGCTCGTGGCAGGAAGGACTGGGGAGGAGGCCCGAGAGGTGGGCAGGACAGGAACCAGATGGGAAGGGCCTGGTGAGCCATGCCAGATAGCCACAGCTGATCTGAAACTAAGGGGGAGGCACTAAGGGTTTCAAGGAGAGAGAGAGAGACATGATGCCAGCAATTTCAGCACTTTGGCAGCATGGCTAAATACATTCATTTTCTACAGAAGCTGGAATAAATCATCATAAACTGGGTGACTTAAAACAACAGAAATTTATTCTTTCACGGTTCCAGAAGCTAGAAGCCAGTCCGAAATCAAGGTGTTGGCAAGATTGGTTCCTTCTAGAGGGCTCTGAAGGGCAGACAGTCAGCTCCACACTCCTCCTAGTTTCTGGAGGTTACTGGCAATCCTGGGTGTTACTTGGCTTATAGCTTTGTCCCTCCAATTCTGCCTCCACTGTCACAGAGCCTTCATTCTGTGTGTCTGTCTTCCCACGGCCTTCTCTTCTGTGTATGTCTCTTCTCCTCTTCTTAAAAGGACACTGGTCATAGTGAATTAAGGCCCACCCCACTCCAGTATGACCTCTTCTTAACTAATTACATCTGTAATGATCCTATTTCCAAATTAGGTCATATTCTGAGGTGCTGAGGGTTACGACTTCAGAGTATCATGGGGGGGGGCGGTGTTCCACAATTCAATCCAAAATGCTAAGCAGTTTGCCCAAAAGCACACAGCCAGCATCAGTGCATGCTGCGGGGGCAGAGGTGGGACATGCCAGGCAGACATCTCATTCGTAACTATGCCAGAAGGGAGCGGATGAAGGACATGTGGGCGTGGCTGTGGAACTGGGGCATTTCCACAGCCGCTTATATGGCACTGAAAACCATCAACTGTCCATGATGAGGAATGGGGGAAATAGCTGATGCCATTATGGGAGATTAAGTCCCACCTCTGGTCACCCCTGGGGGCCATCGCCAGTTCCCCCGTGGAATGCTCCTCTCCTCTGATAACACTTGTAGCCCTTGGGAAAAACCCACCACGCATTTCTACGCTTTTGGGCTCTAAAATGTGCAGAATGCAGGCTGAAGAAAGCCCCACCCACTCTGATGACGCAGACAGAGAAAAGTCAAGCCCCCTCGGACAGCGCCCAATGGGGCTGCCTACATATCCAGAGCGGGTCCTCCAGCAGGACCCACGCTTGCACAAAAGGAGGCCTTACTTTGGGGCTCAAAGAGTCCTGAGTACAGAGTGGGACAACTCAGAGCCTTGGGCGTGCAACTGCTCTAGCATCCTGAAGATCTGAGTTCACAACCAAGATGGTCACCTCGAGTAGGACACTTACTCTCCAAGCCCGCTTGCTCCTCCGTGAATAGAGAAGATGGAAGGTTTGGAAAGCCTAGGAGGAAGACACAGCTCCTGATCAGGAAGGTTGGCCTAGCCTTGCAGAGGGGGCTCCCACAGCGTCTCTGGGATGGAGGAAGGCACCTGGGTCCTGCCAGTGATATGCAACATGTCCAGATGGATCTCACAGCCAAAGCCCCAGTTGCTCAGGCTGCTTGGGAGGAGTGAATGAAGTATCAGATGCACAAAAGTTCTGTAAACCCAAAAGCACACCACACAATGCTTGCATTCACTGTGATTGTGAACACCACTAAGGTTGTGGACGCCCGGGGAGGGGGCTGCCCAGCTGTTGCAGGGCCCACATCTAGGTCCTGGAAGCTGCAGTCTTTGTGTTTTTTGCACCCACGGCAATCCTGGAACTGGAAAGAAATATTAAACTGGCTTCAGAGTGGCAGGTTTTTAAGAGGATTTTCTTTTCCCTTCTAATCTCCTTCTTCATTACCTCTTCAGCAATGAGATTGGAACCTCCAAAGGGTTCTATCAAGAGGTGGCTCTAGAGGAAGGCCGTGATGCCTTAGGTTGAGCCCACTTTTGACCTAGAGAAAAGAGTTAGTTTAGAGCATGAGTAACTTGGTATTCTGGTGGTTCCTCATTCTGGGATGAAGCCTCTTTCCAGCCCATTCCATGGTGAGAGGTCCGTGCTGACATTTCTGCTTAATTCCCGGCCCCTCTGACTTTTTGAATGGGAGTTTCACAGAATAGGCTTTCCTCTGGGGACCTTCTTTGGGGTCTCTAGGCAATTCCCTGAAGGAGCACACAGCCTACGCCCAACTGTTGGGTCAGGACAACCTTCCCCAGATCCAACCACCCTGAGAGACAAACAGGAGGAAGAGCCTCTACAGGAGGAAGAACCTTAAGGTCCATCTGGAAAAACTTTGGTTGCAAAGCAGATTTCTATGGAAGAAAGATTTCTAAGTCTCTGCCCTCTGGCCATGATGCAGACCGACCTGGGGTTCCTCTATTCCCTTTTCTCCTGCGTGTGAGTGAGAATTGCCTTTTCTCCCACATCCGGGTGTGGAATCTCCACCGTCTAGACTCCTTGTGATGCCTCCAGAGGTCTGACTTCTGCTTTCCTACCTGGTCCTGAACAGATCACAGAACCTGTTTGGGGGTTTCAGAGAATTTCACTGCCAGAGTCAGAGGGAATGAGTACTGACTTTTCTTTTCCTTTCATGGATCCCAAATAGGGAAAAAATCTTTCCTGCCTCTGTACTCCCACAGCTCTTGATTCTCGGGTTCATTCCTGTATCCCTTCATTCTTGTACACTACACACGCATTCCATATATTCAACGAATATGGAATGAGCACTTACACAGTGACAGACATGTTCTCTGGATAAGAGAGGAGGCAGAGCCTACCACGTCCGCTAGGGAGGGAACTATGGCTAGGATGTCTTCCTTTCCATCAAAATGGAAGAAGTTCTCTTGCTTCCCCTCCTAATTCCCAGATGGTCTTTTTCACCTGATCTGAAGACCTGATCTCACCTCAACTCCTGATGGTATCTTAGGGGCAATTCTCCAGAGTGTCTGGGGAAAGTTGAAACTAGGAGGAATTGGTCTCACTCTCTGGTTTGCTGCCGATCTCCCTGGGGAGGGAGAAGCTTGCAGGCAGCAGGTGTTGTGGAAACAGTGTGCAACAGTGGAAAAAATTGCGTATCTGGTTTTGAAACCACTTCGGCCACTTACAAGCTTTTCAAACTTCACTTCTGTCACTTAACCTCTCTGAGTCTTTGTTTGCTCTTTTGGAAAACAAAAAAAGAAAGAAAGCAATTCAATCTGACTTCTTAGCCTACTGTGAGAATTGAATTATTTCCTGTATGTAAAATGTTTATATCCTTAGTAGTCACTCAATCAATGCTTGTTCAACTATTTATTGAAACGGACAAGAAATCTTACCTCATTTGCGTACTGATCTGAAAGGGATCGAGTTCAGAGTTGGATTAATCTGTGTTTGTTTCCTATCAGTCATTTGTTAACTGTGTCCATCAGGAGGATTCAGATAGTGTTGGACTGGGTTGAAACATAAGAAAATTGATGATCTGACAAAGCAGGAAGTCTAGAGGGAGAGCAGGCTGAAGAGCGACCAGCTAGACAACTCAACATTGGCGTCAGAGACTCAACTTCTTCCCTTTCTGTTCATCCCGAGCGGGGTTCCTTCATGCTCACAAGGTGGCTGCCAGAGGGAGCTGGGGCCACACATTGAACAAAGCCACCAACTTAGGAGAAGCTCTTACCCTGCACGAGCCACGGGCCACCAAGGAGCATTGGTGTTGCCTTGAACACTGCAGAGTGGGTGGCTTAGGGATCATGGGGCTGAGTTCTGGATCCCGAGATATGCAGGGACAGAGGGTTGCTTGGATAAACTTGTGGTTCTCTTAGGAAGGAGGAAGGTAGAAATGGCTGCTGCGTGGGTGCCCAAAAGTATAGCCACCTGTCACTGGAGGTAACTTTCATTTAACCTCCCAGAGATTTAGTTTCCTCATTTGTAAAACAAAGAGGGAATCGATCCTACGATCTCTCACAGTGTTTGCAATGATTACATGAGATGGTGTACATATAAAGCAGGTTTCTTTGGACCTAGGATGTCGAAGGTAGTGAATAAATTTTATAGTTACTTTTATTATTATTTAGGGTACTGAATTATCACTCCCAGAGCACTTAGAGTTCTTAGTTTTCTACGTGGGGGAAATCGAGGCTCAGAGTAAGTGCGTGTAGGCTAGCAGAGCTGGCAGAATTCACCTGACACCAGACTCCTGGACCCCTGACTCTTGGTGCCACAATCTGGGTCTTCCAGCTCCCCTTTCCTTCCAGGACCCCAGGATGGGTCCAGAGGGTGGGAGAGGGCTGCTGAAGGAAGCATGGAAGCCACAGGGATGCCCCTCCCTGCCCTGGTCCCACGGAGGGTCCAGCGAGACAGAGGAACCAATGGTCTGGCTTAGCAGCTCCGAGCATCTCGGCCCCACAAGTCCCAGGCTACCTGGACCTGTTTACTCAGACCAGATTCCATCCCCTCCAATGCTGCCCAAGGAGGAAAACCTCTGCATAAGCATCTTGCACCTTCACGTTCTTCTCAGGAAGTGGCCCTGGGGAGCAAACTTCAATAAACCACCTTTGAAAGCGTGTGCTGGTGGCTGGGGGGAGGCCTCTGCACATTGGGAGGACATGCTGACGAGAGGTGTCCTGTGGCAGTGTCAACCAGACATCCCTGCAAGAGGGAGCTGGAATCTGTCTAATTAAAGATTCCCTTCAGAGGGTTACCTTGCCCTTTCCAGCCAAGCCTGCAATTTCACAAACTTGACCTTTTCTTGATTCCTGCAACTCTTCCCACTGCTCTCCACGAGGTGCTCAGATTTACCATCTACCCACCCTGAGACACACAGGGGGCAGGGAAGAACATGGAAACTCGAGTCTCAGATCTGGAGTCAGATCTTAGTTCTGCTACTTCTTAGCTGTGTGACCTTAGGCAAGTTACTTCACCTCTCTGTTTCACTTCCCTTGTCTTCACAATGAAGGTAAGTCTACCTACTTCACATATTGCTATAGATTGAACTGTGTCCCCAATTCCCCCAAATTCATATGTTGAAGCCCCAACCTTTGGTATTTAAAGGTGAAGCCTTTGGGAGGTGATTAGGTTTAGACGAGGTCATGAGGTAGGAGGGCCCTGATGGTGGGATGAGTGCCCTAAAGGAAGAGATGCCGGAAAGAAGTTTGCTCCCTCCCGATCTCTCTCCCTCTCTCTGCACCAAGTGAGGACATGGTGAGAAGGCAGCTGTCTAAGAGGCACGAAGAGGCTTCCCCAGGGCCTGACCCTGCTGACACCTTGACCTTGGACCCTCAGCCATCAGAAGTGTGAGAAAATCAATTTCACAGCACACCTGGCATTTCCTCAGGGCTCACTACACGGGTATATTATTTAAAAAGGAAACCTCTAAAATACAAACAAACAAACAAATAAATAAATTTTAAAAATTTTAAAAATAAATAAATAAAAAGGAAACCCCACATCTGGCCTGACAGTTCATACCTGCGTTAGGGACAGGAAATACCTAGGATCAGGTCAACAGGCGTGTACTAAATGCCCCCTATGGGCCAAGCACTGTATGAGCCACTGGGACAAT
Organism: Mustela nigripes; assembly: GCF_022355385.1. Lineage (NCBI taxonomy): Eukaryota > Metazoa > Chordata > Mammalia > Carnivora > Mustelidae > Mustela > Mustela nigripes. The sequence continues at coordinate 136,602,818 of NC_081569.1, forward strand.
ATGAGCAAACAGGTGTGACCCTGACTTCACGGAGCTCACAGTCATGTGTGGGACACAAGTGTTGTTCACATGAACACAAAGATGTATGTTTTATTAGGGCAATACTTAGAAAGCTCTTGCTATGAGGCTGGGGTCTTTATAAAGCATTCACAAATGTTAACTCCTCTGTCTCACAGAAAAATCCCATGGGGCAGGCACTGTTAATTCCCCACTTTGGGGCGCCCGGGGGGCTCGGTCCGTTAAGCATCCTGCTCTTGATTTCGGCTCAGGTCGTGATCTCAGCGTGCTGGGATCGAGCCCCGCCGTGTTGGGCTCCGCACTCCGCAGGGAGTCTGCTTGGGATTCTCTCTCCCTCTCCCTCTGCCTCTTCACCCCTGTCCCCCACGCTCTCTACGCAAGGAAATAAATAAAATATATATATTTTTTTAAAAATCCCAACTTTACAGCTGGGAAAGAGAGACACAGAGAGACACAGCAACCTGAGCAAGGTCACCGGAATCAGTTAGCTAGAGCTCCATAATACACCGTCCCCAGTCCAGCAGCTTACAACAATCGCTCAGCGGCCCCGGGAGCTGCCGGCTGGGTGTTGGCTCTGACCTTAGCTGGGCTCAGCCAGGCAGTTCCGCGGCCGTCACTCACTGTGGCAACGGCCCGCTGGGATTGGCTGTTCCACGAGGGTCTCCTCCCATTCTGGGACCAGCGGTCCAGCCCCGGCACATCCTTCCTACAGCTTCCTACAAGCAGAAGCGCTAGCCGGCAAACATAGGCGGGTGACTCGTTGTCCTGGATTACCAGCCGATGCTTCCCAAGCAAAGCAAGGCAGGCTCTCTCTCTCTCCAGCACTGTGGTTCCCACCTGTCCTCAGGGGAGCTGTGGCAGCAGCCCCCCCCCCCCCCCGCCTGAGGGAGTCTCAGGACCAGACACTCAGAAGCTTCTGGGTACCCAGTTTCCGCAGCTCCACCTGGGGGGACCCACCAGTTCTCTAAGCAGGAACACCTGGGCTTCACAGCTCCTGGCTCTTTGCAGTTCCAACCCTAGCCTTAAGGAAGCAAATGGCCAGGCCAAGCCTCCTTGTCACTAGTGAAGGGAAATACCCGGAAAACCAGAGCTGCGTGCTTGGGCAGAGGTCCCAGAAACACATCCTCACGCCTACATAGCCCCAAGCATCAACCCCCACCCCCATAATAGGGAACACACACTGGGCGGGCGGCGGGGGAGGGGGTCGTGGCTGGAAAGATACCCGTGGAAGCACTCTGGTCCCTCCAGGGAAGCACTCTAGGAGCAAGACCTACAGGGCGTCAACCTCATCCATCCATCCGTTCATTCATTCACTCATCAAACATGCCAGGCGCATCTCCCCTGCGCTGAGGATGGAGCCCACGGAGGCCACATGGGGCAGTGAGTGGTCAGAGCACTCTGGTGCTGGGTCCCAGCTTGGTTCCGCTCTGAGAGTCTTTGGTTTCTCATGGATACAACAAAGACAATAAAACACCTACTGCTGGAGGTGGGGGTGGGGTTGGTTGCTTGAACCCCCACATTCAGTCCCCACTCCCCTCGCCACAAGATTCCGGCCAGTGGAGTGGGCACACAGAGCACTGAGACAAATGAGGCAAATATTAGCTTTCTCGCTTTAGAAAGCACCGGATTTTCCTGGCAGACTTTGGGAGAAAGAGGTTCAGTCCCAGGTGGGAGGAAGTCCTCCCCGGGAGCTGCCAACGGGGGGCTGTGCCCAGCACCTTGCCAGCCTCCCTGCCTGGCTGCCAGGAGCACGGCTGGGACTGGGCACCCCTGCAGTGGGAAAGCTGGTGCTCTCATTCCGGGCAGGCTCTGTGTGGCCTCCAACACGTTACTTAACCTCTCTGAGCCTCAGCTTTCTCATCACCCAGAAGAAGCTGATTACAAGGGCCTGGCTATGTGGCCGTGTGAACAAAGAGAAGAGAGCTGCTGGTGCCACAAACAGGGGCCGAGGCCTTCCCATCCCGCTCTCTCGCTGGAGACAAGTCCCATCGAAGACTCTGCCCCAGCTCACAGGCGGGGGTGGGGAGCTCCCAAAGCTCTCCCTCCCTCCATGGAGGGGCCCTCCTCCACCCTGCCTGCCCTGTCCCAGCTCTGCCGTGCTCTTCCTGCTTCAGGCTGCTCCTTCTTCCTCCCCACAGGTTTGGGGGGGTGCACAGAGCCCTTCATCTTCTAAACCTGCAGTGAAAGCGCTAATGCCCCCCCCCCAAGCTCCACAGAGCAGGCACACTCAGCAAATAAGAAAATGTGTATATGGGGCTGGCCTGGCACTCTCATCACTCGCTGGCATCGTCTACACTTAGCAAACAGGCTGGGGCACCACGCACAGCCTTGGTCAGAGATGGGGTGGAAACCCAGCAAGCAGGGGCTTCGGTCAGACAGACGGGGGCAGGGGTGTGTATGTGTGCACTCATGGCTCGGTATCTCAGTGTGTCCATCTGGGAAATGGGGACACTCACCTCCACTCTGCTGGGTAGATAGGAGGCTTCTAGCAGATGCTTGGTAAATCCTCGAGAGCCTGCAGCATCCAGCAAGATCCCTTTGTCTCGACAGTGGCTGCCCACCCCTCTCCCCCACCGGCTAGATCCCACTAGAGGCAGCCACTGGGTCCTCTGGGAAGTCATCTCAGAGGAGCAGAAGCAGGGCGGGCAACAGGAATGGGCAGAGGAAGAGAGCAAGAAGGATGGGTGAGCCGGGACGCAGGTCCCCAGAGTGCCCATTCTCCCCAGCCAGGCTCTCCGCAGCTCAGGCATCCCTGTAGGGCCCGCAGGGACAGGAGGTCAGCGGACAGCACCCCCTGCCTCTGGACAACAAGTCCTTCAATGAAGACGGTGCTGGGCAGTGCATCTCCCAGCCCACACTCCCCCTGCCCGCCCTTACAGCAGTCTCCAACCTGTACCCAGAACACATACCATCTCAGTGGGGAGGAACTGTGTTGGGATTGTTCAGGGCTGGTCCAAGAATACTGAGTAAAAACTCCTCTGCTGCCACAACCTAAAGGAGTGTCTTTTTTTTTTTTAATTTTTTATTTTTTATAAACATATATTTCTATCCCCAGGGGTACAGGTCTGTGAATCACCAGGTTTACACACTTCACAGCACTCACCAAAGCACCCAATGTCCATAATCCCACCCCCTTCTCCCAACCTTCCTCCCCCCAGCAACCCTCAGTTTGTTTTGTGAGATTAAGAGTCACTTATGGTTTGTCTCCCTCCCAATCCCATCTTGTTTCATTGATTCTTCTCCTACCCACTTAAGCCCCCATGTTGCATCACCACTTCCTCATATCAGGGAGATCATATGATAGTTGTCTTTCTCTGCTTGACTTATTTCGCTAAGCATGATACGCTCTAGTTCCATCCATGTTGTGGCAAATGGCAATATTTCATTTCTTTTGATGGCTGCATAGTAAAGGAGTGTCTTGAACAAAGCTGGAGTCCTCCCCAGAGACTGATTCCAGTCCCAGTCCCAGAGTCACCAAGAGCTGGGAGATCAGGGGTGTTTCCCTCCAGAGCTTTGGTGACCAAAGCTCCGTGGAAGGAGGGCTGTGTCTGTAGGGAATCCCTGACCCCAAATCACGTTCCGGGGCAGGCTCTCTTCCCAGGCTGGCTTCCTTCTCCGGTGGCAGCTCAGGCTTACACCAAAGATCCCCATCGTGGGAGAGAACCTAATTTCAAAACCAGAGGAAGGTTTTTGCATTCATTCTCTTAGAGACCTTATGCGTGGAATGGCACGTTCCTAACAAGGGAAGAGTAGACAGAAGAGAGGAGGGGGTCCCAGGATTGACCCTGGCGGACCCGGACATTTAGGGCACTACAGAGCAGCCAGAGAGGAATCAAGGAAGGAGAGAATTTTAAAAAGTCAAAATGAACAACCAGGTCACCCCTGTCAATAGACAAAGAGGCAGAAGATAGAGAAACATTGTTTGTGTTTCGCTGCTCCCACAGAGCTGAGAGACTCACCAGCATGTAGCCTTTACAAGACGACACGATGACACGCAGCCTACCGCTGCTTAATTACACAATTCCATCAAGTGTCCTTTTCCCCTCGCCGGTTTGTTGTGGCAATCAGGTGCCACCCAGGTCTCCGGGTTGAAGCGACACTGAGAGCTACTGAAATGCACGCTTTGCAGAGTGGTTCCCCACACCCCTTGTGCGGTTCCCCCACACCCCTTGCGCTTGTGCATTCCCAGCTTCAAAAACACATGACATGTTCTCAGCACAGACACATCTCTCAGCTTGGCTAAAGACTGTTTACTACCCCTACATTCAGATAGATTACACTCCTCCCCTGGCTCCTTCTCCAGTATGTCTGCCATACTGGAAACAAAAGAACCATTTCAAAATGCAATAAACATGACATACAAATTGGTGCAAATAACTTGTGGATAATCATTTCAGACAAACAAAGCAGCTCAGAATACCAATGCTGAGTAGAGAGGTTTGCAGGAAGCAAAGTCTTCCCAGGCGGCCCCCCTACTAATTTGGCCAAGAGATGTTGGGTAGGTCAAGGGAAAAACCCTAACACAGAGTCCCGAGCATTTCCTCTAAAGATCGTCCAAGAAAATACCCCTAGTCTGTGGATTTCTTTGAAGAAGTTAAGATGGGATTTTCCAGCATGGTCTTCTCCCATCCAAGGCTATGGCAGCTGTTCCCCCCCACTCCTTTCCAATAGCTATGCTGGGTGTGTTCATAATGTTTGTCTCGTTTAGCCCTGCGTGGAAGATGTGATCTTCTCTATTTTACAGATGAGGAAAGCTGAGTCTCCAAGCTGTCAAATGGAACGGAAATTCAATCTCAAAGAGCTCTGACCAGAATTCCTTATCGTTCCGATGGAGCTTTGCTTGATGTTTTTGTTTTGTTTTGTTTTGTTTTTCGAGGGGGCAATCGAGTGGGATGGAAAGGCATCGAACATGGAGTTTAGAGAGTCCTGCCGCCAGCAGGGACTCACTTCGTGGTCACAGGAGAGTCATTTCTTCAGGTCCTCATCTTCTGACTCAGTGAAAATGAGGAGATGGGTTGTTCACATCGTGACGCTCTCCTGCTCACGGCCCTCCAATAGCTGGCAGGGTAAAGTTTAAGTTCCTTCCTGGCTTTGCTTGTGCCCATCTCCCACCCCCACCCAATGCATATTAACTGCTGCTATAGCCACAACACAAGTGCCAAGTCCTCTTGATGCCCCAGTGCCTTTGCACATGCTGTTGCTTCTGGGAGGGGCTTCCTAGCTTTCCCAACAGTAAGCTCTTCTTTGTCCGCTGAGCCCAGACTCAGATGTGCCTTCCCTTGTAGCTTTCTCTGACCCTCAAGACAGGTCTATGAGGGCTTTTCCGCCCTCTTGTATGATAAAAATTCAGTTCACAGCTCCCTCTCTCCCTCAGCTCTTGGAAATACTGGATTACTTGGCTTTTCTCCATGATCCAGTGGAGGAGAGGGGCTGCATCTAGGTCTTCTGGACATTCCTGACCTCGGGCAAAGGAGGGAGCACATAATAGGTGCTCGCTGATTGGAGACAGAGTAGATGCCTTTTTAAAGTGAACTGTACCTCTGGCATCCTGAGATGATATAAATTTAACTCTATTCCCAACAGGACAGAAAATGCTAAAATGAGAGCTAGGTATGCCTTTGCCATCTCTTTCTGTCTCCCTGTGTTATTCACAGCTCCCGCTTCTGTGAGCTGATAAGCTAAACACGGGAGCTGAAATTCATGTCGGTCATAGATGGGATTCCCTCCTGCAACTCAAGGCCCCAGTTAGCCTGTGCTGGAACATGGGAGGGCCTGGCAACTTTGTGGCTCGGAAAATGATTTGGATTTAGAGCCCCATGCCCTTGAATGCCCACCCTGTAGGGAGGCCCCAGAGTCTGATGTCACACCGCGAACTCCCTACGATGAAGGAATTCCCTGTTACCTAGACACGTCAGGTGGAAAAGCAGCGAAGCCATTAGCTATCCTTCAGAAGTGTTTTGACTCATCCAGTCATCCATTTGTTGATTTATTCATCCATTCTTTCAATCAAGAGTTCCTATAAACTGGATATAAATCATTTTAAATTCACCCCTGGGAATAACCAACTGTTTTTACTCCCTGTACCTCTGGTTAGTTATAGTAAATATGATATAGTTACTGTCCGCCAGGCACTGTGTTAAGAGCTTCACTGGTTTGCGTTCATCTGTTTGCCCCTCACAATAACCCCCCCCAGATGGGTATCATTTATTAGCATCTTGATTTTGCAGATATGGAAACTGAGGCACGAGAGGATCCCTAATTTTCTAGGACCATCCATGTGGCAGGTGGCAGAGTGGGGATTAGACCATGACACATTCTGAACTCCTCTCCCGGATGCTTAGGGCAGCAAGGGATCCTCATGGTCGGTCATTTCCCTGAGGGATCTGGGCAGAGTGCCAGGAGCACCCAGGTGGGGGATGGAACTCTCGGCTTCCCACTCAAAGCTGTGCCTCAGGCTGGGTGTGTCATTGCGGAAAGCACTGAGCCCTTTGGGTCACTTTAAAAAATATATTTATTTATTGGAGAGAGAAAGAGAAAGAGAGCATGAGCCAGAGGGGCAGAGGGAGAGGGAGAGAGACTCTCCAACAGATTCTGTGCTGAGCGCAGAACCTGATGCCAGGCTCGATCTCATGACCCTGAGATCACGACCTGAGTTGAAACCAAGAGTCGGGCATTTAACCGACTGCACCATCCAGGCATCCCCCCGTCACTTTTTAAAAGTTTTGGTATTACTGAGTACAGTTGAAATATAATGTTATATTAGTTTCAGTTTGACAGCATCACAATTCAACAATCCTACACATGACGCACTGATCCCCACACTAAGTGTGCTTACCCCACAACCTTTCATTTTGTTATTGACTAGATTCCCTATGCTGTACTTCCGGTCTGCATGACTCGTTCATTTATAACTGGAAGTTTGTACCTCTTTGCCCATCCCCTGATTCCTTCCTTCCCGGCAACCACTAGTTTGTTCTCTGTATTTATGAACCTATATCCATTTATTCATTTATTTTGTTTTCTAGAGCCCACATAGAAGTGAAATTGTATGGTATTTTACTTTCTTAGATTGATTTCACTTAACATAATACCATCTAGGTCCATCCAGGTTGTCACGAATGACAAGATCTCATTCTCTTTCATGGCTGAATGGTATTCCTTTATATATATATATATATATATATAAAATTTAGATATATATGAAGATATATATAAAGGAAGATACATATTTTACATATATAAAGAAGACATGATATATATATCTTATATATTGTGATATACAAATATATCATATATTTATATGATATATATTTTTTATCCATTCCTCTATTGATAGACGCTTGGGCTGCTTCCATATCTTGGCTATTTTAAATAATACTGCAATAAATATAGGGATGCATACATCTTTTCAGATTAGTGTCTTCATTTACTTTAGGGTAAATACCCAGTAGTGAAATGAATGGATCATATGATAGTTCTAGTTTTATTTTTCTAGTTTTTAAATTTTTTGAGGAACCCCCATGAGGAATTTCCACACTGGTCGCACCAATTTGCATTCCCCACCCACGGTGCACGAGGGTTCCCTCTTCTCCACACCCTTCTTGTCCTTTTGATACTAGCCATTCTGACAGGTGGGAGGTCATATCTCACTATAGTTTTGGTTAGCATTTCCCCAATGATGAGCGATGTTGAGCATCTTTCCATGTGTCCATTGGCCATCTGGATGTCTGATTTGGAAAAATGTCTATTCAGGTCCTCTACTCAGTTTTAATTGAATTATTTGTGCCTTTAGCTTTGAGTTGTATGTTATTTATATATTTTGGATATTAGCCCTTCATTGGATGTATCTTTTTTAGATTTCTTTTCCCATTCAGTAGGTTGCCTTTTGATTTCGTGGATGGTTTCCTTTGCTGTGCAGAAGCTTTTTTTATTCTGGTGCAGTCCCAACAGTTTATTTTTGCTTTTGTTTCCCTTGCCTCGGGAAACAGATTCAGAACGATGTCGCTAAGACTGATGTCTGCGAGATTACTTACTGCCTATGGTTTCTTTTAGGAATTTTATGGTTTCAGGTCTCACATTTAGGTCTTTAGTCCATTTTGAGTTTATTTTTGCAGATGGTGTAGAAAAATGGTCCTGTTTCATTCTTTGGCACAGAGTTGTCCAGTTTTCCCAACACCATTTATTGAAAAGGTAGTCTTTTCCCCACTGTATGTTCTAAACTTTAAAAAACTGATCTACCAATATTAAAAAAAAAAAAGTTGGATTAGGGTATGACTAATGAGACCACAAGAGCTCTCCAGTCTGGACAATTCTGCAAATAGGATTTTATTTTCTCCCTAGATTAGTACCTCTATGATCAAGATGACTGAGGTTTCATGGCTGAAATCAACATCAGCAGAGGACACACTGTGCTCTGAGCAGGCTATGCTCAGAGGACTCGACATCTGGTTTCTGGGACTGAAACAAAGATGTAGTCTGTGGCTTGAGCCCCCAGTTAAGGCATTTTCAGGTGGCTGTGGGGGACAGAATCCCCAAAGCCATTCTAGTTTGATCCTGATGAAGCTATACACATTCCCTTCCACGCCATGTTCCCCACCTGCCTGTCGCCTGACTCCCACTGGTGACACACTGATGACCAATCTGACCTACTCTTAACTTGACTCAATGCACCAAGACCCTGTTTCCAAATAAGGTCACAGTCCTGGGTCCTAGGAATTATGACTTGCACATATCTTTTTGGGGGACCCAATTCCACTCACAACACCAATCTATGTTTTTAAGATGCATTTATTTAAATGAGAGAAAGAGAGCACAGGGCAGAGGACAGAGGGTCAGGGAGAGAGAATCTTAGGTAGACTCCGTGCTGAGCTCAGAGCCTACGAGGGGCTTAATTTCACGACCCTGAAATCATGACCCGAGCCAAAACTGAGAGTCAGAGGCTCCACCAACTGAGACACACAGGCGCCCCATACACCAATCTTAATTGAAGGGATTGGAAGGAATTTGAGTACAACAGATGAGTTATGACTGGCCAAGTAGTACAGCATTGTATCCTGATTGCTACTATTGCAACAGAGCATGTTTAGGAACAGTCAAAGTTGGAGGAAGGGAGGTTCTCACAGATCTAGAAGTTCGGGTGTTGAACCTGAATCTCGGTGTTCAGGCGCAGTGCTGCACTGAGGCTCTGAGGCTACAAAGGGTAGCCTTGGAGCCATTATATTTTGTCTTGGAGTTTAGAAAGAAACGTCATTTTTGTACTTAAGGTGAGAAGTGATATCCTAGCTGGCTAGTTTTGAGATTAAAAAAAAATAAAAGGTTCATCATTTTAGCTCAAGTGCCAAAGCCAACCCGATTGTTTAAGTGCATTTTAAATGACATAAGATAAAGGTCAAATACCTTGTAACTCTCTAACTTCTGCCAAATGGGGTTGGAAAAATTCAGAATTCTGCAGCATGGCAGCAAAGGCCAGGAACAGTCCAGCCACCTACCCTGTGGCCTCCAGAGTCCTGGCTCCTTATCTCTCACACTCCCTCCTGCCAAAGCAAGAACCATGCCCCCTCCCCAAGCGCCATCATTTGACCCTCCTAGACATGTCCCCATCTTTGAGCTTTGTTCTTGCAGTTCCTTCTGCTAGAACTCCATCCTCTGCAAGACATTCCTTCCTGCACTGACTACCTTCCACTCTCTGACTGCAGGGGATTGAATCTTTATGTTCACCCAAATTTGTGTGTTGAAACTTGAATCCCAGTGTGATGGTATTTGGAGGTGGGGCCATTGGGAGCATCAACCTTAAAAATAAATGCACCAGTTATTTTACCAGCAAAAAAAAAAAAAAATGTATCTATTTGGGCATCACAGAATTGCAATCTGGCTCAGCAAGCCATAGCAAGACCATAACAAAGTCTAACCAAGGAGAGAAACATTATTTCACGGAGAAGGAGGAAGTTGGGAGGGGTTGTTTGGAATGGAAACCCATTAGAGAAAAGAAAAGGTACAGGGCAGTGAGGTGTCTCATTGGTAGTTGATTTTTCGTTGTATGAAATGCAACGTACATCTTCCCCTGTTGGAGGCTTTAACCGATGGTTCTTCCCTGTTGGCCATTCTTCTACTGGGTCTGTAATGGACAGTTTTTCCTGTAACGGACTCTGAGTGGTTCCCTGCTGCCAGCCTCCCCTTCCAGCATCCCATGTCTGAGGTTCGCCTTTATTAATTTTCACAGGAGAGACTTAGGTCATAAGGGTGGCACCTCTCTTGATGGGATCAGTGCTTTTAGAAGAAGAGGCTAGAAAGCTCCCTTGCCTCTTTTCACCACATGAGGACACAGTAAGAAGTCGGCCACCTGAGACTTGGAAGAGTCGGTCCCCAGAACACAGCCACCCTGGCACCTTCATGTCAGACTTGCAGCCTCCAGAACCGTGAAAAATAAATCTGTTGTGACAAGTCACCTGGTCTATGACACTTTGCTGTAGAAACCCCAGCTGCCTGCCCTAACACCTCACTCATCTTTCAGGGACGGCCAAGCTCAGATGCTGCTGTTGATCATAGAATCCTGATGATGATAGTCTGGGGGACCATTCAACAATCACTCAGGTATGACAGAGCCGTAGGTATGTGCCTGACTCTGTGCAGGACCAGCAGCAGCCACAGAACCCGTCCCATCTCTGCCTGGCAGAGGTGGAAGTCTAGCAAGCCTGCCTTGACTCTAACAGTACCTGAAAGGGTTTTCACCTCTGAACATTAGAAAGCAGCCATAAGGAAATCATTGATTTGGGCTGTACACGTAGCATGGAATTTATTGAATACCGTTTGTTAAAAAATGAACTTGAGTAAATTCCACATGACAGTGATTACATTATATTGCCTCAATTATGAGATCATGTCTTTTCAAATGTTGATGGACCTGCAATCAGGGTACCGCTTATAACTGGTTTTTGAAAAGAATTTGCCTTCTGCGAAAACATTGCCTCTGCCTGCCAGGTGGTGTTACCTGATTTGAGTTATTGGACTTGACAGCACCGCGTAGACTTGGATTTTACCTTCAATTGAATTCTAATTGTCACTTGTGATGTCTTCAGAAAGATCTGGTGTAATTTTCAAGCCAACATCATTACAGGCAGAAGAGCCCGAGAGTGGAGCTGCAGGGGGTAAATTCACCAGGACCAGAGCAAGTAGTTCTGGCGAGAGGGACCCCCACTATGCATTGTAACATAAACAAGTAAACAGGTGTACTCCAGGTTTGCTTTAATGTGCACTTCACCTAATGCTCCTGCTTTTCCTGCTGAAAAAAAAAAAGCTGTTCCTGAGCTGGTGGATATTCCATAATTGTTGAAGCATGGAAGCAGAAATAAGTGGTGCCTGAGGATGAGGGAGGGGAAGTGGGGAGATGTTCAGTGGGTATGAAGCCCAGTTATGTGAGATGAGGAAGTTCTAGAACCCTGGTGTATAGTATCTGCTTATAGTTAACAATATGTATAGTGCACTTAAAAATTCATGTAGTGGTCCCATTGTGTTCATGCCACAGTAAATTAAGAAGATGGGTGGGCGCAAGGAACTTTTGAAGGTGATAGATGTTTATTACCTTGATTGTGATGATGGTTTCACAGATGTGTGCATATGTTCCAACCCATCAAGCATTAGAGATTAAACGTGTGCAGTTTTTTATGTATCAAATATACATAATAAATCTGTTAAATTTTTTAAAAATGAAACTAACATTTACTAAATGAAATGCATACATAACTAAAATTAAGCTAACAAATCTGTTTGGTTATACTCACAAACACCAACCATTTCTGTTGGAAACTAGTGCAATTCTTAGCCCAAGGTGGCTGAGAATCTCTGGTCCTATTCAGATCTTCTCCTTTATTACGTTAGTTCTTTGCTGTAGATTGATCCTTGTCAGTGTCCACACCACCTGCATTGGAAATGACACTTTCTATTCTCAGCATTTATCACTTAGGTATTTGCATTTAGGTGATACAATGGAAAACCCAAATAATGATGATGTACACCATATGGGTTTGTTTTTCTCATAAAAAGATCTGTTCAGAAATGGAGATGGCTGGTATTGGTTCAAGGTCTGTGATATTGTGGTACTTTTAGTCTTTTTTTTTTTTTTTTGCATGCTTACAATATGGGTGCAGCAGATCCAGCCATTAGATCTGTGTTCCAGGCAAGAGCAACATGGAAAAAGAAAAAAGACATACTTTGCTCCCTTTGAGGAGCTTTCCTGGAACCTAATCCCAAAATTTTGCTTACATCTCATAGGCTGGAACCATATCAAAGAGAGTCAGCAAAATGCAGGCTTATTTTTAAGCTGGGTTCCTTGTTCTAGTCCACAAAATAGATTTTTAAAGTAAAGAAGTCAGAGAAAGTAGGTATCAGTGAGAAGGTCCTGTGAAGCCACAGAGAATTTTTCCCTCTTTCTATCTGTAATAGTTCAAAGGAGGTTACAATTCAAGAACAGAATCTTCTGTATCTATAGTCTATAGCTCTGGCTGTCCCCATCCCTAGTCTGATACTGCACAGCTCCACTCTGTAAGAAAAATACAAGTGAGTTTGTTTTCCCAACATGAGACTTCTCTGCACAGCACACTCAGTTGCGATGGAGAGAAAGTTCATATAGCCCGAGGTTTGGCAGGAAGAACATGACTTTAAAAGTGCTCTGGCTTAAAGAAAAAGTGGGGCAGGTACTCATTGCACAGAAATTAATGATTGAAAAATCCTTCCTGGGTTGCTTTATCAATTATCTCTCCTGGCTGTGATATTCGGGGCGTCTACCCTTCTAAACTTGGGATGTAGCCAGCACCTCCATGAAAACAGAAATTGTATCATTGATCATTAATGCTCCCCTCATGTTTAAAATGTGCAGTCCTCATTGTTGGGTTTCACTTTCTCCTTTTGTGGGTTCCTTTGTCTATTTGTTGCTGGGGATTCCTTTCTGCCTTGTGTGGTCATTTGCATCTGTCTACATGCCCACTGAATCATAGGTTCCCTGGAGGCAGTGATCTTGGTTCTCTCATCCCAGCATCCCTTCCATAGGCACTTGTGGATCCTCAGTAATACTACTTGAAGAAAATCGACCCCTCCGGTGCAGTAGACCCTTATCTAAGGACGTTGAGAGCTATTAAGAGCCTCTCCTCACTCTGTCTCTCAGTGTCTATTGTTTCTGCCTATGGTGCTGGTTAGTACACAGCAATACCAAGAGAATAATCAGCACCACAGACAGAGCCATAAACAAGGTATCTTCTATACATTGTATCTAATCCTCCCTCAAACCTGATTAGAGAAGGAGCTGGTCCTCATGGGATTGAAGTCCCTTGGCCAAGGCCATACAGCAGTCAATTAGCAGATCCGGCATTTGAAGCCAGCTTTGATTTCGAAGCTACATTTGATCAAAGCCAGGACGGTGCCGTCTCGCTTTTCAGTGGGCTAGGTGTTGACTTACAGAGTGTCATGGTTCTTGCAGAAGAAACAGAGATGTTCAGTAGGGGCCTGGGGATAATGGCAGCTTGGAAAGAGAGGGTTCACCTTGTTGAAATGCACCCGTTAGCTCTAACCTCATATTATTTTCTAAAAGGAAATCTCTCAGATGCTATAAAATCTCACACAGAGGTTTTCCTAGATCTCCAAAGCATAGCAAATAAATACCATTGTCTTATTCAAGATACTAACACTGTGTTTGATGGCCAGTAGACCCATACAACCGAGGACAGCTGACACATTTACAGGTTCCAGGGCTCAGGACCTGAACTATAAGCATCTCAGCAGTATTACGTGAAAAGAACACAACAAAGTTACACAAAAGACTTCCAGCCCCGGTGAGGCTATGAATTTCCTCAATAGCTTGGGCAAGTTGTTTTCCTTTTGGGAACCTCAGGTTCTTCATCTGGAAAATGAGTGTGGTGAGTCAGATGATTTGTCAGGTTCCTTCCATTCTATGATATTCTATATTTGATGACATATTTTTATGCCACTTGCTGACCTTCCACTTTGGTTGTGCAAAAGATGTACATTCTTCTTGAGTTAATGGAAGAGAAATTTTTCTTCCTTTTTAAAGACATCTTCCCCAACCCTTACACCAGCTCACTTTCTTTTTGCACCAAGAAGCACAATGAGACTCTGTGGAGCATTCCTACAGCCGCTGCCATACTTCTCCATGCTCAGTTTAAGGCAGATTCCTACATGGCTTATTTCTAGATCAAAGGCGTTGAACTAGGCTGTCCCAGGGGCCAAGCTCCACTCCCTGGAGCACAGTATGGATCTGCTGTCAGGGTCCCTGGTTTCTATGGAGCATCCCTCATAAGAGAAGGGGAAAATTTGAGTGATAACTATCTTATGGATACATAGCACTTTATGATTCAGAAATACCTCTACCCAACTGCTGCCCTTGAAAGGTAGAAAAGTCTCATGGATAGCAGTGGATTGGCTGGATTAAAGATCTGTCTGTGGACATGTTGCTGTAAGAGCCCAAGTTTGGCCAGCCCCAGCTCTGAGACTCTGACTCTTCTGCTCTATCCCACACACCACACTGCCAGTGACCACAGGAACAAAGATATGGCCCCATACAGCCATCTTTGCTTAATGAACCACATCCAGAGGGTAAGGATGAAAGGCTTTCCCTTGTGAGCCTAGCCCAGTGGGAGCCTCAGGGTGTTGGTTGCCCAGCCGGTGGTTCTGGGCACTTGTGTGTAGGTGGCTGGCCAGACCTACACTGCCCACTCACCCACGTGACAGCAGTGTCAGGGAAAAGCGGAGGCTGGGGGGGGCCACGACAAGACTGGGGAGACCTGGCTTCTGGTTCTGCTGGCCGGTGACTCACAGTATGACCTCCATCGAGCCTCCCCACTCTCCTTACCTCAGTCTCCTTATCTGAAAAGCAAAGGGTTTGCAGTCCACCCTGGCCATGCTCTTCTCATCTCCGAACTCCACAGACTGGTCTAATCCCCAGTAGGCTCTTGTCGGGCAGCACCATCCTGACCTTTGTCTCTTGACTTCGCTTTCCTATACACCAGACATGGACTGCAGGCACAGCCCTGCTTCTGACCCTCTGTCATTCTTTCTTTCCTCTGCTCATAACACAACCTGTCTGTTTGTAGTCAATACTTCAGAGGCCAATGACAGAGAACCCCAATCAGGTGATTTTTTTTCAAGTCTTCATTTAAATTCCAGTTAATGAACGAACAGTTGTACCAGTCTGGGTTTTCCAGGGAAACAAAAACGATAGGAGAGGACAGCTAGTTATAGTCACAATTATGTTTATATTATTTTTATTTTTTATTTTATAAAATATTTTATTTACTTATTTACAGAAGAGAGAGCATGAGCAGGAGGAGGGGTAGAGTGAGACGGAGAAGCAGACTCCCTGCTGAGCAGGGAGCCTGATGCGGGGCTTGATCCCTAGACCCTGAGATCATGACCTGAGCTGAAGGCAGATGCTTTACCACCTGAGCCACCCACATGCTCCAGGAAAGCAACCCTTTTAACATCTAACTGGATTACTGTATATCATATGCTCATCCTGAGCCAATGATATGGCTTGGGGGATGGATGATGCTAATGACTTGGGGCCCAAACCTTCTATCTTGGAGCTGGAGTTCAGCTTGCTTTCCTGAAGCACCGACTGAGCCAAGGAGAGAGAGTCAAACAAAGACTAGCTGTAGACACCAACAGGAGGGAATAGCCCCGAACACCGGGTCTTCATGGCAGTGGCCCAGTGAGGGCACCATCTTGGTTGACATTCATTTTTGATGGCTGCCAAGAAGAATCATTGCAACCTTGATGGCTTAAACAGCACACCTTTATTCTTGCATAGCCCTGTAGATCACAGGTCATCGTCAGCTCCCTTGCAGGCCTGTACTCCTTCAGGAAGCTCTGGGGCAACAATCCATCTCTTTGCCTTTTCCAGCTTCTCGAGCTTGTGGCCCTTCCATCTTCGCAACTGACAGCAAGGCATCTTTGACTCTCTCCCTGCCTCTGCTGTCCTTTCTCCTCCTCCTCCTTCCTCATCTTCTTCTTTCTCTTCCTCCTCTCTCATATCCAACCCTACTGCCTCCCTTTCACAAGGACTCTCATGATTACATCAACCCCACCCTGAAACGAGGAGAGTCTCTCCCAACACCCTTAACTTAATGGCAGCTGAAGGAGTCTTTATTAGCCACATAAAGACATAAATAAATCCACATAAATAAAATAAACAAACAAACAAACAAACAAATAAATAAAGCCACATGAACCCCAGGTTCCACGGATCAGCACCTGGCTACCTTTGGAGCCACTACTCAACCTACCAGCTGCCCTGGAAGGTTGTACCTGGAGTCTACCTTGCCCCACACCACCTAGGACCTTCGCACACCTGTGCTGTGGCATTTATCACAGACTCATCGTGGAATCCCACCTATATTTACACGTCTCTTCTCCATTAGTTCTGAACACCTTGATACTAGGAGTTCGCTATTTCCCAAAAGCACAGCATCATGGTTTGTCCAGAACAAGTTCTCAATGAATGATTGAATAAATCTTTTCACTAGAGCAAATGTAATGAAAGTTGAAGGCACAAGGCCCAACAGAACCTGGAACCAAGGACTCTGAGACAGCATGGGGTTAATGCAAAGACTCTACATTGCAGTCCCAAATCTCCAAGCCCGTTCTGCTGCCTTCATACCAGGAGAGCTGCCCGAGCACATCCTATCTCCTGGGGCCTATTTTTAAAATCCTTCAGTCCCAGCAAGCAACGATATGGCTATAAATAGAAGCCATGGATTTTATGATCAGAGAAAATGAGTCCATCATATTAAAAAAACACACATATGATATTTATAGCCCAAGGATTTCCACAGCCAAGCATCCTCCCTGAGAACCCCTGGCTGATTTTCCTCCCTGCCGTACAAGGCTCATGAAAATGCGGCAGGCGAGGGAAAAGTATGTCATTCTAAATTGCATTTATTTTTGAAAACCCACTTTCCGAGGGAGGGGCTCATGCAAAATGTATGAAACTGACAGCAGTCTTTTATAAGAAAAGAATCACATTGCTGGCTGTGTATTGGCGCAGGATTCTGAGGGACCAACAGTGGGGGGACAATGAAAGCCATGGAAAGCCAGTTGACACGAAACACACCAGAGAGGCCAGAACACCCAGGATCCCTGAGCCTCCCGGAAACGCTGACCACAGCCTCCCTGCGCTGAGCACTTCCTGTATACCCAGCTCTCTGTTAAGGACTTAACCACGTGATTTCCTTTCATTGTTCAACAGAGCATGATATGTGGGTACTATTAGCACCGACCCCGTATTACAGGTGGGTATACTGAGGCCCAGTGAGGCCAAGGAACCTGCCTCAGATCCAGGGAGGCCTGGAATTGGAGAGAGAGCCAGCATGTGTAAGCACTGACTTGGGTTCCAGCAGGAGGTTTCAGAGCATGGGGAGAAAGGGGGATAAGGAGTCTCGGGTCATGCCTGCTGCTGGTCTTGTAAGGCCTCTGTAACCAAGCTCTGTCTGACTCCTGCAGCATGACCTCTTCCTTCTGTTTCTAGCTTCCCCTTCCTCTCCTCTCATGTGCTGAACACATCCTAGCACTGAAAGCTGCCCCCTTACAGTCAGAAGTGCTTTTTACTGTATCTACCAGCTAGCCTGGGAGGCCCTGACTAATCAGGACAGCGGTTGGCCGCAGACTGCCAGGGCCATCCCACCAGAATCACTGTGCAGGTTTGTTCTGGTCCCAGCGTGTGGTTTCTTTCTCCTACCTAAGTCCATTCCCATTTCTACACCCCACCACCCTACCTCCTCTACAGACGGCTTCCCTGATTACCCTGGTGCTTACCACTTTCTGTCATCCAGCCCTGTCTCCCTAGAGGGCCAGGCTATTAACATGGCTCAAATCCTAAGACCTTAAATATCTGGGAACAGCAGCAGATGCTGCAGGGATCAGCTGTTGGCACCCAGAAGTATGGGCATGAACAGTTGCAGAGTGAAAGCTTGGGGAACCCGAGCTCAAGCCCCAGATATGATGGGGAAAACAGGTCCAGCACATGGTGACGTGTTTCTCTGGCCAGAAGTGGGACCAGCAGAATAGTGTTACACTTTCCTGAGACTGAACATCATGGGGGTGGTTGACCCAAGCAGGGTCATGATGATGGACAGGCCTGCTTTCTCTCTCTCTCTTTTTTTTAATATAAATTCTGTTAGTCAACATATTGTATGTACATCATTAGTTTCAGATTTGGTGTTCAATGGTTCATGAGTTGAGTATAACACACAGTGCTCCTCACATCATGTGCCCTCCATAATGTCAGTCAGCCAGTTATCTTATCTCCCAACCCACATCCCCTCCAGCAACCCTCAGTTTGTTTCGCAGAGTCAAGAGTCTCACATGGTTTGTCTCCCTCTCTGATTTCTTCCCATTCAGTTTTCCCTCCCTTCCTCTGTGGTCCTCTGTGCTATTTCTTATGTTCCACATGAGTGAAACCATATGAAAATTATCTTTCTCTGATTGACTTATTTCACTGAGCATAAAACCCTCCAGTTCTACTCATAATGATGAAAATGGTAGGTAGTCATCCTTTCTGATGGCTGAGTAATATTCCATTTTATATGTAAAGCACATAGGCCTGTTTTCTTTTAACTTTCTCTTTAGTAACATGGGAATAGAAAACACAACTTGGTGATTCCTGCCTAGTAACATCCCCTCTCTCTTCTCTGCGCTTGCACTTCTCCAGGCCACTACAGCAGGGCATCAGCAACAGGCTCCTGAGTTGTCTCCTTTGCTGCCCCTTCCTTCCCCACTCTCATTCGTTCTACACTCTTCCACTAGAAAGATCTTCCAAAAGTTAAAATTGGATGATGCTGCCTTAAGGCCCACCCACGTTTCCATGAACATTGCTTCTGGTCCTCTAAGAGGATCACAAACCCCCTATGATATTTTGTAAGGTCACTTCTCCAAGCTCTCCTCCTCCTGCTTGTCTAAAAGGGCTTCCTCTCCCCCCTGAGCAAGCTACTTACTGCTTTCTAGAAACAAATGCTACCCTGAAGCCCTGAAGTCTTAGCTCAAGCTTGCAAGAGCTTCTTCGGGGACAGAGACCATGTCTTATCATCTCCTTATTTCTTAATCTGTAAGAGATGTTTAACACCTATCAGGGAAATGAACAGATAGATAGATGAATATTATTTTCTATTTCTAGAACCCACCTGTTACCTGATAATCCTTCAGACCTTCCTTGCTCTCAGCCTCACCTCTTTTGTAAAGCCTTCCCTGGACCTCGCCCCCAAGCTACGTCAGGCACAGTTTTCTCAAACCTTCTGGGAGCCCAGGTACAGCAGCACCATATATTCTCTCTGTGTGTCTGTTCTTCCTCCAGACTGTCCTCCCTGAGGATAGAAACCATGTTTTAGATGTGAGTGAATCCTGAGGGCATGGCATGAGGCCCTAAACTTTAATGACCGAATGAACCCAATAACTGTCTGATCAAAAGAATGAGTGAAAAAGCCCTATGACATTTCCCCATGCACATTTGGGGAATTAAGGGGAAGAACTGGAGGGCACATCCAGTTCAGGGTCCCAGTTCTCTGTTCTTTTCTAATGCTTCTTAGTGCAGGTAAGAAGCCTGGTGACTTCACTAAGCTTAGAATTTTTTCCGAGGCTCTGGAGCACCACAAAGCACACCCAGTAAACAGCAGTCATCCCAAAGTAACCAAATCAGAACATGTTCATCTGTGATGCCAAACTCAACCTCTAATCCATGGTTTCCTCTCTGGGAGAAAGGCACCCAGAGCATTGCTAATTTAACCTTGTATCCTGAATGACTGGTCACAAAACAGGCAATGGTGGTTTGGGATGACGGCCTTCAGCAACATGGAAGGTGAGAGCATATTTCAGAGCTGGGAGCAGTCTGGGGCAGGGGGAGGAGCCATAGAGAGGAACCGGAATTATATTCCAAGCCTTCTGCTAATTTACTGTGTGACCTGGAACACATTGCATGGTCTCTCTTGGTCTTGGCTCCCATCTCTGTAAAATGAGGGAACCAGAATATATTTTCTCTAAGGCTTGTGCCAGTTCTCAGGTTCTATGGCTTTATATCAGAAGAGCTCATTTGGAAAGACATGAAGGACTCAGAGATTAACAATGAAGAGAGAACTTTCTAATAAAGTGCTAAGTAGTAGGGGTACTTTCCAAGTGTTCAACAATTAACAGCATATGGACTGAAAATAATAAGAAAAGCAAAAAAACTCGGAAGGTTTTCTAGAAGTATACCTACTAGATTCGATGTAGAGTATATTCACTTACAAGTAGTGCCCCCGCCATAGATCACCCATTATCTACAGATCCCCAGGAACCTTCCGCTTCTACTGCTCCCTATCCTTTCCTCTGCCGTAAACACTCTCCCTCACAGTTTGGTTTTTTTTTTTATATATTTTTAAAGATTTTAAAAAATTTTATTTATTTTACAGAGACCACAAGTCGGCAGAGAGGCAGGCAGAGAGAGAGGGGGGGAAGCAGACTCCTCACAGAGCAGAGAGCCCGATGTAGGGCTTGATCCCAGGACCCTGAGACCATGACCTGAGCCAAAGGCAGAGGCTTTAAACCACTGAGCTACCCAGGCAACCCCTGCAGTTTGTTTTTAGAGGAGATGGGGAGGGAGAGGCACATGCCTGGATCACTCTATCTCAGGAGCTCGGCCCCAAATCTAGTCCATAGGTGTGCAAGAAACACAGTTTGAGGAAACAAAAGTGGAACTCACAATCATCAATTTAATTAATGATGAAATTCAATTACAGTTCTTCCCAATTACCTGAGCATAAAGGAGACATCTTTTAGCCACTGCACTGATATTCCATGGTTCTGCACCTTTAACATGAAAGGATAAGCTTGATAATATTCCCTTTACATGTAGGGTTTAAAATTTTCAAGTGCTTTTAGATTCACTATTAACCAACAATGAAATAATTACTGGTACTTTTGTAGAGTTTTATGGTTTGTGTAAGACTTTTGCAACAACTTTCTCATGTGCTGTGAAGTAGTAGGTTATCTCCATTGCGCAGGTGAGGAAACCAAGGCTCAGAGAGGAAAAGTGATTAGCCCAAGTTCTCACAATTGGTCAGGGGCTGAGCTGAGCTACATTTTGGGAGGGAGAAGGCCTTCCTGCAACACCGCAGGCTGAAGTGCACCTAGACCCCCTTCTTTGACTCCTTCCCAACCTACTCTGTTGCTGCCAACAAAAGCAAACTAGGAAAATACAAAAATTCATGGGTTTGCTTCCATTTTGCTCTTTTTCTTTTGAACTCTCTTCTGTTACCTCTTTAAGGAAGTAAGCCCCTTATCAGACTTGCAAAGGGCTTTCATATATATTTATTTAACTTTTGTAAGAAGTCTGAGGCAAGCCTATGGTCCCCATTTTATAGGTGAAAGAACTGAGACTTACATAAAATCTCTTGCCCAAGGTCAACTGCAAGCAAAGACAGCCAACAAATCTTGTGGCCTTCTTGGGATTCCATTCTACAGAGCTGACAAAATAGTGGGAAGGAGAAAGAATAAAGCCCCAGGATAAGCCCCACGCAGACCATTTTTCTCCTCCAAAACAAAGTGAGGTGAATCTATCTTATCAGGGAACAGCAATATAGGTCAACAATTTCAATTTACTGAAGTACAAAAAAAAAAAAACAGCTAGCAGTGGCTCTCTGCTTTTGAAAGATGTAGTTCCATTAAAAGCATTTAACTTAATGCTACACAGTGTGATAAAATACTCATTTTGCAAATTCCTTTATAATCGTTCATCTTCACTGCTCCCAATTTAAAGAATTTTCTCTGTAAGTTACATTAACTTTTAATTAGCATCCTCTTGGAGTTTTACAACTTTGGATATTTCCCAGGAAGCCAAAAAGAAAGGGAAAGAAAGACACAAGGTATAATTCAGTGGGAAATGCAAATTCAGTTTTTACCAACACGCATAACTGCTTGGTTTGGGTGAGTTGGCTTAGAAGGGCATCCATTTCAAAATAAGAAGTGTCTGTTGAGAGTGTGGCATTGGGCATGGGGAAGGGGTTGACATAAAGAAGGATACCATGTTTTTTTGCTTCAAGGTGTGGGACATCTGCCTGAGACATGGGTCCAGCCACCACTAAGTTGAGTGTGAACCCCACTGAGTAAGTTCTCCAACAGTCCCTTCCCAGACTCTCTTTAGATTCAAATCCAGATTTTTTGCTCCATTTGTAGCTTCCTCTTTGTGTGTGTGTCAAAGATGAAAGATATCACTTCTTCCCTCATGTGTCTTAATAATAAATCCCACCACAATAATACTGTTACTTCTAACAAGGGCAACAAACATTTGCATGGTGCTTTAAAGTTTGAAAAAACAGTTTCCCTCTCAATGTACCCTAAAACCACAGGCTCAGAAGTATTTAAATCAGGCAGTCTTTTTGGGTTGAAAATATTTATGTTCAATTTCCTACAACTAACAAATTTGAGTGATTACCTTTTGCAGATATTGTTTAGAAACCCCTGGCGAGCCATTTCCCGCTATGCCAAAATGCATGCTGACACCCTTCAAGTATTAAAAAGAGCAAGCAAAACATTTCAACTATTTTAACTATGTGAGACAAACCAGTGGGGAATGCACATGACTTTGCAGAAACAAAGAACATTATTCAGCAAAAAACATGCATTCTGCATAAGGCTATAAAATAATTTTTTTCTTAGAGCATATTTTTAGATCATTGAACTGCAAGAATGCTGATTTCTTTCTGAAACAAACTGGTTATCAAGAATTACTGAAACTTTAAAAAATAGCAACTAATCTAAATTCCTTGTCTGACAAGCATCAAAGAAAACATTTTACTCATAGCCACAAGAGGGATAAGCTATATGATTCTGACATATATTGAAAGTGTAAATCACAAAAAAACTAATAATTTCACTCAGTTAAGTTTTTACTTGGTACACCAGGTATTTTTATATCAGTCCTTAATTCATGGATTCAGGAATGAAAGCAGAAATGCAGAGTAGCCGGTAGATGTGAGCCTGCTGTCCATGGTCCTGAATCACCCATTGACTCACCTTAGGGTCTGGTTGCTTTGCCTCACCCTAGGAGGGCTAAAATCAGAGTCGGGATTCAGAAACCCTGTTCTCATTCTAAACTGTATGACTAATTGAGTGATAAGAGACAGATTATTCCCTTGTTCTGTCTCAACCTTGATTTCTTCCAATGTAAGATGAGCAGGTTGAACGAGAGGAACCTAAGCACCAATATTCTAGGATCTTGTGACTTCAAACATTTTGCCCAAAATCACCAACATATTTGAACAAGCTGAAGGGCTCTTGATGATTGAATAAAATGTTATTAAGGGTCATTTCTTATACTCCAGGTACTATGTTAGGCACTAAATATACAATGGTATATAATTTAGAACCTTTTTGATTGATACAGAGATAAAACACGCAGGCTTCTGTGAAGAATGGATAATGATGGCGCATTATTAGCTGGGACTAAGGAACAATTAGAATGAGGATCTGTGACACTCAGTTCTTCTTTCTTTATTCTTTTTTCTTTATTCCAAAATGAATTATTCTATTTAGAATGTGTGTGGCAGACAGAGTCTAAGGTGACCGTCAGTTATCTCAGCTCCCTAACATACATAACCTTGTGTAAACTTCCCACTTCCCTTGAGTGTGGGCATGATCTGTGACTTGCTTCTAACCAGCAGAATATGGCAGAGTTAATTAGATGTCTCTTCTGTGGTTACGTTACATAAGACTGTAGCATCTTTCTCATTAGCGTATTTTCCCTTGCTGTATTGGATGACACCAATGGACATGATGGAGAGGCTTATGTGACAAAAAACTGAAGGCAACCTTAAGCCAGTAACCAGGTAGGAACTAAAGGTTCCCACAAACTAAGACCCTCAGTCCTACAGGCTACAAGATTCTGAGTTCTGCCAACAACCATGTAAATGTGGAAGGGGATCCTTCCCATTTGAACCTTGAGATGAGAGTGGAGCACCAGCTGACACCTCAGTTCTAACCTTCAGGTGAAATCCTGCCCAGATTCATGACCACAGGAACTGTGAGATAATAAATGTGTGTTGTTTTAAGTCACTGGGTTAGAATTTTGTTGTGCAATAGACTAATACAAGAAGCATGGCCCTTAAAATCCCCACACCCACCTCCCAAACTGTGGAACCTGGGTGGATCTGAAGATCACATGTTCTCCTTTCATGTTAAAAAAAAATCCCAAGGAAGGGCTCTGATTGGCCCAGCTTGTGTGAAGCTTCCATCTTACTAATCACTGTGGCCAAGGAGGTAGGCATCAGCAAAAAGATAGTAGCTGCAT
This sequence comes from Mustela nigripes, assembly GCF_022355385.1. Classification (NCBI taxonomy): domain Eukaryota; kingdom Metazoa; phylum Chordata; class Mammalia; order Carnivora; family Mustelidae; genus Mustela; species Mustela nigripes. Next base: position 136,627,152 of record NC_081569.1, read on the forward strand.
TTTTACTAACTGATTTAAATAGATATATTCCTCAATAAGAGGAAGTGCAGTTATGCATAGGCAGAATGGTAGCTATCCATGGCAAAGGTGAACAGTGTAAATACATTCTTTGCCCATAATCTAGAGGCAGATGCAGATGAGTTAATAGCCCATGACCTTGCAATAATTTGTGTGCTGCAGCATAGGAAGTACAGGTCAAAGAGGGACCTTTAACACAGACTTTGTGAGTCAGGAAAGAATTTCCAGGGAAAGTGATACCTACAAAAGAACCTAAAAACTGATTAGGGGTAATGCAAGTAATTAAAGGATAGGTAAGAATGTCTATGGCACAAGGAATAGGATGTGGAAAAGCCCAGGAACTAGAGAAAGAATGAAATATTTGGTGAACTCCAAATATTTTTTAATGCAGTCACATCATAGCATAGAGGGTGTGAGAAAAATACCAAGAGAGAAGCTGAAGAAATTTGTCAGCATTGGGACATAATTACCTTGTATTGGTCAGAATTCTTATTGACAAATCATAGACTCCACTCCATTAGTTAAACCCACAGGGTTAAGACACCATGCTGTCAGCAACTATGCAGCCATGACTAATACTAAACATACCAGAGCACTTACCACTCGGCACCAATCATCCTGGGCAGGGTACTGCTCCAGATACCCCCACGATTGCTCCTGACAAAAACCGTCTCCTGCGTTATGACTGGTCTTGCTGCCTCATAGAACACTTCCATATCCAATTCTCCCAGGAGGGATCTCGTTGGAGGAACCCAAATCACATGCCTCATGGCAATGTGACTGTTAATGTTATTTTTCACTCAGCCATGGGAATGCAGGCATCAAGTGTGGGAGCTATCGAAGAATAGTCAGATTTTTCAAAAGATATTAGATGTCCACGAATGGCAGCTATTCAGGAAAGGCCTCGTGAGCCAATTAAGGGATTTTGCCATTGTCTTGAAGGATGTTGTTGAAGAGGTTTCAGTAGGGGAATGGTATGGTTGTCATAGTTTAGAGGGTCACTTGGGCTGCAGGGTGGAGGATGGACTGGAGGCAGAGAGGTCAGGTAGAAGCCTGCTGCAGGCACCCAGGTGAGAAAGTCTGAATGTTTCAACTAAAGCTAGTGCAGTGGTAATGGAGAGAAGGACATCTTTAGGCAGGTCCTAGAAAGCACACAGAGAAGTGCTTTCTTTTATGTAGATAAAAATAATAAATCACTTTGCCTTTTCTGGGCTTCATCTTAGCAACTCTTGAGGCTCTTCCTATTTACATAGGGTCAAATTTGGATTTTTTTTTTTTTGATAGAGAGAGAGAGTAGGGGGAACAGAGAGAGAGGGAGTGAGAATCCCAAGCAGACTCCCAATGAAGAGCCTGACATGAGGCTCAGTCTCATGATCTTGAGATCATGACCTGAGCTGAAATCAAGATTCAGTTGCTTAACCCCCTAAGCCACCCACCTGCCCCACAGATTTGGATTTTTAAATATGTTTTCCCAAAGAAACAATACTACAAGGGGTTGGCTATCTGGGGAATTAAACTATCATTTGTAACACCACTCCAAATATCTATTCATCATGGAATCTTTCTTTCAATGAAATCTAATATAAATTAGAAGACAGTGGCTATTCAGCTATGTGGAAGGGGGCTTTGAGTGTAGAATTCTTCCCTCCATGTCTCCCCAAAACATTAGCCCCGAGGAATCTCTGCAGAACCCTGGATTGCGTGGTTCACATTTTAAGGCCACGTGCCCCTTGAAAGTGTGCCTTAAGGGTCCACCAAACAGCTAACACAGAAAAATGGTATGCACCAGAATACTATGTCTGCTATTATCAATGCTAGAGGAATTCACTGGGGGGAGAAAGGAAAGGGAAGGGTGCAGCTCCCAGAGATGGTTTCTTGGAGGAAGGTGTGGCTGCAGCAGAACATCCAAGGCCAAGAAAGTTCTGGTGAGGAGAGGAAAGGGACATAAGAACAAACTTGGATATTGGGTACCATTTTAGTGGCAACTATAATTGGATGGTTGGCATGGTGGGCAAACTCAAAGATGCCCCTGGTAACCCAGTCCCCTGGTCTTCACACCCTAGAATAATTTCCTCTTCTTGAGTGAGTGTGGGCAGGACCTCTGACTTTCTTTTAACCAGCAGAATATAGCAAAGGTTATAGGGTATCACTTCTCTGCTTAGGTCACCTAACATTGTGGTTTCCATCTTTCTGGTCTTCTCTCTCTAATGCTTTCTTCACATGTACAAGTTGATGAACCAATGCTGGAGAGGTCCATGGGGCAAACTGATAGGCAGCTAGGAAGTGAGCTTCTCAGTCCATCTTCCCACAAGGAACTAAACTCTGCCAACAACAGTGGGCAGAAAAGCCTGGTGCAGATACTGTCTCCAACTGAGTCTTCAGATGAGCCCCTAGCCCTGGCTGATACATTGATTACAGCTTTGTGAGACACTATGAATCAGAGGGTCCAGCTAGACCATGCCCATTCTTCTGAGTCACACTAACTGTCAAATAATAAATGTGTTCTCTTTTTAGTCCTTGAGTGATATGGTAATTTGCTGTGAAGCAGTAGATAACTGGAGATTTGAGGTTTGCTCTTGACATCTCTGACCCTTGGCTTTCTTCTCTGTGAGAGTGGGTAATGCATGAACCACCTCTCACTCAGGCTTGGTAGAAGGACTGAATAAAATAAAATGTGGCGTGCCAGGATTCTACAAGGCTCATGGTAGGTGTTCAGTAACCATTACCTCTGGCAGCGCCATCAACCATGCATAAAAGGAGAAATAACCCCCAACAAACTTTTCCAATCTGTGCATCTTTGTCACATGGCAGAAGAATTAATATGCATGTCTTTATGAGCTGCTCTCAGAAATTTATCTCCAGAATGAGGGCAAAGAAAATAAGTAAATAAAATAAAATAAAGACAAAAAAAAAAGTCTCCAAATGCCTTAAGCCTCTTGGCTCCTTGGGTTGGCCTTGACTGTACATGTTTCTCAAAAACAATGCACCAGAGAAATCCCTGGTTCAGGACTATGGTTGGATTTACAATACTTATTAGTTTATCCTGTGTCGGGGGTGGTGGGGGAAGAAGGGCAACATGACACTAATTTTTCGAGGCAGCCTTTCCCAAGTTGCTGTAAAAAAACATAAGTTTGCATTTTCTTTATTACTCCTCCATCATACTTAACCCCCACTGCAGACTATAACCTTTGGCTATTAGTTACTCTCTAGTTGTAATACTTAAAATTAAGAGGGTAAACATATTCTGTACTGCTTTGCCGGGAAAGCTTGGCTGATCCAACAAATTTTTAACTCCGTAGGACAGATTTTGCTGTATTAGTGCTTTATCTTTCCTGTTGTGCTGCCTTCCCCAGGGAGGAATATTATCTCAAAGTCATCGCGAAAGACCCATCACCGCCTGCTGCTTTCTGCGTGACCACTTACATCTCTCTTCTCCTATAACTTCTCCACCTGTTCGAGTAAGCACACCCACACTCACACACGCAGAGGTTGTCACTCACTTCTAAGGTGGCAACAACGTGACTGGGGAATGGGGAACTCATAATCCTTTGCACTGACTACACTTCCACCTACCTTTTCTGTCCTACCCAAGCAAGCAGCAGGGTTGCTCTGATCACCTAAGAGCTGCTAGGAACCGCAGCTAGAGCGACCCTTGAGAGGACCTGAGAAGACGGGGAAGCTACCAGAGAGGTACCCACTGCACTTGTATATTCCATGATCTCTTAAAAACCTAATGGGTTACAATGTTTTAACAAGGTTGTTGATACTTAGACCTTAATGGTTTAGAGAAAACAAACAGGAGGGGGGAAGAACTTTTCTTCCTTTGTTCCAAAGTATGGAGTGACTAAGTGTGTGGAGTGGGTTGGTAGAAAATAACAGTAGTTTAAAATAACAGCTGTTTGGAAGGCAGCAAGCTAAGTCTCTCAGCCACTGAGACTCTTGCTACTCTGAAAAGGGAGAAATTCGTTCTTGAAAGTTCTGCGTTTAGATCACTGATGGGGCAGAACGCATTGCATTTTCTTAGTTATAGCCTCTGCCTGGTCCGATAGAAATATATTTTATGGTTACTTTTAAGTTAATGACTTCTAACAGTTTGAAATATTCATCAGCCAAGTTTAGATTTTTGGAGATTAAAAAGAGCCTTGGGCTTTTGGGGGATGCCGCTTCTTCATCTGTAAAATGGGGATAATAATAGGGACTTGCAGTGTTTCTGTGAATTTTAGGTGGGAATAAAGCACGGGAAAGCATCTGGAGCAGAGCCAGGTCCAATCATGCTCCCAGAGATGACCGTGACAAGGACTATAATGAAGGCATTACCTCAGAGACTTGTGTATCTAGAGATCCCTATTTAAAGTTTTCTCAACTCAGTGAAACATCTTTGGAAATTTTCCTGGATGGCTTATCAATAGAATCCTGCCCCCCAGCAATTCCACATCCATGGTACCTTTTCATAAGCAACCCAAAGCCCCTCCCTCTTTGTTCATTTATTCGTTTAGAGGAATCAGGGGCAAGGTAACCAGCTTCCTCAAACTGGGCTTGGTTCTCCACAGAGCCTCGCAAGACACATCAGGCTCTGGCTGATTTGTTGGATCAAATGAGAGTCTTAACAAGGACCCTGATAGGAAAGACAAGGTGCGGAAGCTTTTGTCTTCTTTGCAGCCAAGAGCCTCATTCCTGACTCGCGACTGAGGTGACAGTGTGACGGTCTGTTTAGCCTTGGCAGATGACACAGTTAACTGACTGTGTGTGGTGGGGGGCAGGTTCTTCCGCACGGAATCTCTTAATTACCATGGCTTCGCTATCATTGGAGCATATCTGTCAAGTTTTTAGAGCAATTAACATTATGGATAGTTGAGACTAAGGGAGAATGATTGACTTCAAAAACCTTCGCATTTTTAGTAATTTCAGGGAAATGTCTGTTTTATGGGAAGTTCTCGGCAGAATTGAATTACTACATTAATATTAATCCTTGGAATAAGGTCATGTGTACTTGGATGTACACAGAGTGATTAATTTAATAATACTTGCCAAGTTTTACCTTGGGAGCCGAAACCAAGCATGCTGACGCCAGGTAATTATCAATAAAATATCTAAGAATCATTCCATTTGTAATTAACTGGGGACCAGGTTAGTATTCCCTTGCCCCCTTGCATTGTAAGTTGTTAAACACACACACACACACACACACACACACACACAGAGAGAGAGAGAGAGAGAGCAATTAACTCTGATTTAAGAATTCAACACCATTCAAGCTATGGCTGAGAGAGATGGCAAAAATAAAGCTCAGAGAAGGGTTAGGTGCTCTGTGGTCTGGATGAGAGCCCGAGACCAGAGGTGTGAGCACAGACGTTAGAGGATCCATATGGCACACAGCAAATGGGACTGGAAAACCATGGAATAGTGGGCTTTGTGGATCCCCCTGAAGGCATGGAACATTTAGAGCATTTCGCAGGACGCTGCCTTGTTTACGTCCAGGTGGAAGTCCCTGGCATTCTGCGTGATCTTCTTACATGCTGCATAAACACAGAGTAACACCAAGATGCCCCCTAGCTGGAGAGCTAGCCTAACTTTGGTTGAAATAAGCTTTGAGCATGATTAAGTGGCTGAGGACGGATGCATCAGGGTCTGAATAACATTCGACTGCTTCTCAGGAGTAAAGCTCTCAGGGGTGTCTGTCAGCAGGGGAATCCTGCCAAGGGCAACCTGCAACCAAATACCTTGATTATCTGTCACTTGGAGACAAAAGCAGCAACAAGAAAAATAGGAAATGTAAAAATGTAAAATGGGCTTGTCACTGCTGTCATCACACTCTGATAGGGGAAAGGAAAAAAAGCTCCAAGCAATGATGGCTTCAGGGAGAGCAATACCTGGAATTCACGGTGGCGTGAGCTGGACCCGGCCACTTAGGATAGGGGACACAGTCCTCCACTCAGGCACTCAGAAGAGTATTGAATCAATGTGGCCTTGCTGGTGCTGTTCATTAGGGGATGCTCTCCTTTTTGGGGCTGGAAAATCTTTGCTTCTGCTCGCGGGCTGTAGATTACTGCATGGGAACATTACCCTGTGTTCCCATCGTGGTGTTTGTGAGACAGTCAAGGGTGGGGACACAGAACCTGTTTGCATCCAGTCTGCTGAGAAAAAAAGATGGAGAAATGGCCACCAACTTTCATTTTTCTGGAAAGAGACCATTTTGCTTTTCTTTGCAACGCTGCTTGGAAAGAAAACACATTTCTGTTAATAGCGCTGAGCAGCAATGTTGTCCTGCTGGATAAATGCACCTGGCTGAGTTAAGTCTCTCGCTGCCTTTGGGATGTGACAGATTCTTCTCTCACTCTGGCCGAGCTAGCTGGGGCCTCAGCCACCAGCTCTTCAAGGTCTGGGCTGAGTTTGCTGAATGACATCCCCAGAGACCCCGACAGAAGGCGAATGCAGCTAAGTTAGCTTATACCGCAGCTAACCCCTTCGTGTAACACGGTAATGTGTGAGCCTCGTGGCATGCTGGTGGCCCGGAAACGATCGTCGCAGTGATTCATCAATGAATTGGCACGTGAGTGCGTCTCTCCCAGCGGGAGAGGCTTGGGTGTAAAAAGGTTTTCCGCACACGTTCACCCTTGGGACTGCCTGAATTTGCACATCGTCTATCACGGATGAAACAGACTGAGGAAGCTATCACTCTCTTTGACAGGCTTCAGTCTGGTGATGGAGACCTTACCCCATGTGGCCCTACTGAGGCAGCTCAGAAGTGGGATGGCTTATCGATGGTTGTGACTTTTGGGATCAGCGGGCAACAAAGAAGTTTGAATGAGTAACTGAGTCATTTGAGTCATTAAGTGTCTCTTACTGTCTTACCATAACTGGACTCTTAGCCTTTCAAAGGGACTTTAAAGGTCATGTGGGCACTTTGCAACGTCACCGCTTAACAGGTCTCAGCTTTTGCTTGAAGACTGCAAGAGATGGGGAGCTCACCACCTAATGAGGCAGCCCCTGGGGGACTGGGGTTGCTCTAATTCAGGGGTTGGCAAACCGTTCTGCGCTACATCTGTTAGGCTTAGTAGGCCATTCGGTCTCTGCAGTAAATAGTCGACTCGGCTCTTCTGGCGTGAGAGCACTGTGGGCAAGACACGAAGGAACGGGCAGGCGACAGTCCAGCAGAACCTGGCTGACAGAAGTAATCGGCGGGCAGATTTCACGGATCATTGCTCTTCTAAGTGCCATGCTCCCTGGTGGTCTAGATCAACCTTGTCGGGCCACACCTAAGAGTGGACGAAACCAGGTCCGATAAGAAATCCCTTCAGCTTCCGGATGTGGGTGATACCCTCTTCACAAGTGATTTGTTTCCTTGTCTCCAGTTGTCTCGTCTGTCCTCAGGGGTCCTGAGCAAGTGTCTCCCCCCTTGTAAGTAGGGTGGCTTCAATGATCTCATTTTCATAACCACTCTAATATGGGTGTTACGAAGGAAGAGTCCAGACTCCAAAGCCTCCTATCTACAGGGAAATGATGCTAGAGACCTCTTGGTTTCATTTTACCTGTCCTTTGTGTTATCCGTGCCTCCCCCAATCCCAACACACACGCACAGGCCCTGTCTCTCCCCGCCACAGGCTGCCCTGTTCACAGAATGCAGATGATTCTGATCAGCCCCCTTGCTGACCAGGGGGCTGGCGTTTTCTTCCTTTGAGGCTGGAGACACTAACACAGTCAGGCAACATGGACCGCGGGAGGCAGGCATGCTTGGTGAACCACAGGGAGTCAGGTAAACTTATTAGGGATTCTCAGGACCAGACCACCCAGGAGGAAGGCCCAGGTTCAAGTTATGGGGTCTGCCAGGTATCAGCATTGAAGCTGAGGGCCCATCTTGACCAAACTCCCTTGTATGTGACAAGGGCCATTGAAACGGGTTGTGGAAGGCTCTGGAAAACCACAGAGTGCTGTGAATAACTGGGAAGTCATTAACAAGCAGAGATACCCATTTTTTATTTTATTTTATTTCATTTTTAAAGACTTTATGTATTTACTTGAGAAAGAGAGAGAGAGAGAGAGAGAGAGAGAGCATGAGCGGGGGAGGGGCAGAGGCATGAGCAGAGGGGTTGAGTCCCGCGTCCCTGAGATCACGACCTGAAGTCAGACACCTAACTGACTGAGCCGCCCACCTGCCCCGGTACCCATTTTTAAAGAGGAGGTATGCTTCTGGCTTTTCCCGAACCATTTCGGAGGAGTTCCTTCCTCCCTCCCTCCCAGACTCCACTGCCCCCACCCCCACATCAAACGCTTACTGGGCTGGACTACACATGCTTGTTCCCCACGAGTTACAGCAAGGTTGGACTTTTCTCAGTGGGCCGTACGTTTCAGTATCTGGGACGCCCCGCAGCTCCCTGCGCGTGGAACATTCCCCTACCCATTGCCTTCCACTGGGCTAACTCCCACTCATCTTGGAAAATATCTACCAGGAAGTCCTCCCCAACCCCTGAAATCTGGGGAAGGGTCCCGCTTACCACCACGCAGCCCACAGGTGCCATAGCGCTGAGCCCAGGTCCTGCCACACACCCCGTTGACTGCTGTGTCTCCCCATGAGACTGTGAGTGACCTGAGGGCAGGCCGCGGCAAGTTCAGGGCTGAACGCCTGGAGGCAAGAGGCGGGTTGGGTAGTAAGTAAGTGCTCAGTACACATTTATCAGATGAATGAGTGCACAGAGGAATGAATGAGGTGGGGGGAAAAACTCGAGTGCAGGTAAACTAGTCAGGCCTCCCATGCGTACAATGTACCCAGTCCAGGTGACAAGTCCTGTCTCACACACGGTGAGCCTTGTGGTGGACTATGTCCCTCGCAATGGCCTTGCCAAGTGCTGAGGTTGGCAGGGATTATGACTCTCTTGTCCCTGAGACCGGAGATCAGGCACAGCTGGTCATCCAGCCGCCTGCAGGCTGGGCACTGTCCTCTAGCTCCTAGCTTGCTGTCTGTCCCGACTTGCCACCGAAGAGACCAGTAGATGGCCTTGCCTGCGCTTTCGGGGAGGGGACCAGCACTAACAGAGGCCGGTCCTGTCTTCTGCTTTCCTGTCTTGGGTCTCTCTCAGCTCCAGCCCAAGCAGGCTGCTGTTCGCAACTCTGTGCTTCTCCCATTTACATGCTGGATCAGCTCGTTCCTGCTCTCCACCACCTAACACTTACTCACATCTGGAGACCCCATTCAGATGCCCCCTCCTCTATGAGCCCACGAAGTCCCTGCAACAGATAGAGTGGCTTTGGTCTATGCTGCCCAAAGTATCACTTGGTGAAACTTATAAGATAGATCTTATCATCAATGAAACAAGATGGAATTGGGAGGGAGACAAACCATAAGTGACTCTTAATCTCACAAAACAAACTGAGGGTTGCTGGGGGGAGGGGGTTTGGGAGAAGGGGGTGGGATTATGGACATTGGGGAGGGTATGTGCTTTGGTGAGTGCTGTGAAGTGTGTAAACCTGGTGATTCACAGACCTGTACCCCTGGGGATAAAAATATATGTTTATAAAAAATAAAAAATTAAAAAAAAAAAGATAGATCTTATCACTTCAAAAGAAAATCGAGGGCCTAATGACAATGACAGATATCCTCTGTTGAGAGCTTTCTCTGTTCCAGGAACTACTCTGGGGACTTCAGGCACACATCTCATTTGTTATCCTCAGTGTCAGGTAGGCACGTTCTATATTTTTGTTGTCCCATTTTCCTTTAGTCTGGCAGACAAAATAGGGTAATGGCTAGGAACGTGGGCCATGGGGTCAGGGAGACCAGGCTGCGACTCCCAAGTCCGTCCTTTGCCACCTGTGCAACTTTAGGAACCCTATGTAAGCTTTTAATGCTTCCCCTGTGGAAGGGAGAAGCTGCCCCACAGGCTTTGGTGAGGTTAAAATGGGCTCTTGGTGATAAAGCCCTTGGCACCTGGAGTGTCTGCACAGGTTTAAGCCTCCATAAGTGTCCCTAGGAGGCCCCGCGTGAAAGAGGGCTTATCTGATTCCTCTTTGCATCCCAAGCGCCTAGCGCTGTGCTGACTTTGGTGGGTGTTGGTTTCGAATTTGAGGTGTTCTTCCACTGGACTGCGGAAGGACATCTTGGAAAGATGCGGCCGTAGGGATTCGTGGGCCTCCTGGGTCTCAACCTGCTCACGCAGTCCTCCCCGCTATCAAGAAAAGTGCGTGGAACGACCACGCAGCGTAGGGGAAGACTTTCCCGCGGCCTCCCGACCCCAGCCCACATGCAGACCCCTACAGGATGAGCACACTTGCTTCGCTTACCGCATAATCTAATGTTTTTCTAATCTCTGTGTCCTGTGAATGAGACGCTTCTGCCCTCAAGGCCCATTCTCCCCCTCCCCCAAGCTGCCTGCTGTCCTGGAATAGTGGGGCCCCTGGTACTGGTTGTGGGTAGATTACAAGGTCTGAGGTCTCATTTGTTAGGTCTCGGTTACACACGCACCTGGGTAAGTGTGTGCTGAGGAGGAGGGAGCTGGCTGCCACCGAGGCACCGTGGCACCCTTCTCCTAGAATCCCCATGGGCCTAGAATCCGCCCTGGCTGTCACCAACCATAAAAATGTGGTTGGGGTTTCAGAGGTGTTGCTTCCATTTCGCTGGAACACATCAGACTTCAACCACTGCACCTGGGCTCAGCTGCAAAGTGGTTTTCCTAGAAAAGTGCTGCCTTTGGCCTCAGTTTCTGAAGATCCAGGCTTCTGTTTGGATGGTCCCACATGAGTTGCGACCTCTCAATGGCGTTGATGATGACGATGATGGAGGAAGTATCCTATCACTGGGCCAGCAATACCGACGCAGGTCCTGCTGGTTCCCAAAGCTCCCAAGGGAGGGGGTCTGCACGGTGGAGATCCACAGCTGGGGTATGGGGTGTTCTTGGGCAGGTAGGATGCTGCTTGTCCTCTGGAGGGCGTGTCTTCTCCCTCTTCTTCCCCACATGCATACCAGAAAGGAAAAGAAGACACCAGGGTGGGGAAAGGGCATGAGTTTGGTCCTGCGGCTGTGGCCACAGGTGGCCCCTATTCTGTCACAGGAATAGGAGGTCATCTGAGAAGTGGAGAGGCGAGACTCCCTGAACCCAGCTGTTGAAGAGGGAGCAGTGGTGAGGTATGAAAGCCTGGGAACCAGGAAGCCTAGGTTCTGGGCCCAGCTCAGCCCGGAAGCACCCGGTGGACTTGGGCAAGTAACTTTGTAGAAGCTGTGATCCCTGCCCAGTATGACAGGTTTCATATGTCATAGCATCATGTCCTGGGCACTGGGGTGTATTTTGGTGAGGTCCGAGCAAATCCATGTTCACATTCACGGAGCATCTTAGATGCTAGTACTTAGCTAGGAGTTCTGGGGACAAGCACTCCAGCTTATTTAAGTTTTATTTTGTTATTTACATCCAATTAAGCAACATACAGTGCATTATTAGTGTCAGAGGTGAGGTCAGGGACTCATCGGTGCCCAGGGCTCCTTCCGTCACGTGCCCTCCTTAATGCCCGTGCCCCGGTTACCCCAACCATCCCTTTCCCTCCGCTTCAGCAGCTCTGTTTGTTTCCTGTGATTTAGAGTCTCTTACAGTTTACCTCCCTCTCTTATCTCGTCTCGTTTTATTTTTCCCTCCCTTCCTCCATGCCCGTTTTGTTTCTTAAGTTCCACATATGAATGAAATCGTATGATAATCGTCTTTCTCTGATCGGGTTATCTCGCTTAGCGTAACACCCTCTAGTTCCATCCACATTGTAAATGACAAGATTTCATTTCGCGGTGGCTGAGTAATAGTCCATTGTGTATACCCACCACTTCTTCTTTATCCACTCCTCTGTCAATGTCAGTGGACATCTGGGCTCTTCCCATAGTTTGGCCATTGTGCTCACTGTGGCTGCAAACACTGGGGTGCACATGCCCCTTCGGATTCCTGCATTCGTGTCTTTGGCCTGAATACCCAGTTATGCAATGGCTGGGTCCTAGTGTAGCTCTAATCTCAACGTTTTGAGGACCCTCCATACTGTTTTCCAGAGTGGCCACACCAGCTCACATTCCCACGCACAGTGTAGGGACGTTCCCCTTTCTCGCATCCTGGCCGACACCTGTCCTTTCCTGACTTGCTGACGTCAGCCATTCTGACCTGCGTGAGGTGTTTTCTCATTACGGTTTTGATTTGTGTGTCCCTGACAAGCTCTCCGGTTACTGAAGATGTGAAGTAACTAAAGGAGCATCCGACGTACTACAGACAGTTGAAAAGGCCCAAATGTGAACCCCAGGCTGCAAGGCCCCAAACGCAGAAACAGGAAGGCACCCTAAGGCACGTTATAGGGTCCCCAGGGCAAGCTGGGGGACGCGGGAGTTGGGGTGGGGAGGCATCGCCAGGGGCCAGGGAGGGAAGGCGGTGGTGGTGTGATCAGGACAAGGCAGCTGCCCCAACCTCCTGTTTTCAGAAAGTAGGAGGAGCTCAGAGCACGGAGCTGAGGGACCTGCGCTTCCATGACGAAGAGACAGTCGTCGCTGGAGCAGAATGTCTAGGAAGGAGGGAGGGAAACCAAGGAAGCAGGAGGCTCCTCCTTCACTCGCGTCCTCCGGTCCCCATGTATGCCACGTGGGTGGGAGGGTGTCACACACACCCACGCGTCCACAACCACACTCGCCGCGCTCCCGCCCGGGCCGGACCCGTCTCCACGCGCCTGTAGGCGCCGGGCCTCAACCGGCCACGCCGCCACCTGCTGCTGCGTCCCCAGTGAGGGAGGAGCATCTCTGCGCATCCCCTACCCGCTCCCGCAGCCTCCCCATCCTCCCCGGCGGGGCTGAGGCCAAGTCTTTCCCCAGAGCCCCCTCCTCTGCGCTGAGGGGGAGGCGGAGGGAGGAGCTCCGGCCCCAGCCGCCCGCCCTCCCCCTCCCTCCCTCCCTCCCGCGGCTCCCCCTCCCCTCCCTTCCCCTCGGTTGCCGCAGCCCGGTTAGTCGCGCGCGTCAGCGTGGGCTCCCCGGAGCGAGTCGCTAGGTAACGGGACTGGCTCCGCAGACCCGCGGCCCAGGGAAGCCCGCGCGCGCTGTCAGCAGCTGCGCGCGGGGCGCGGGCGGGGGCGCACGGACCCTCCCCTGGCGGGGCTGCAGACCCCGACCCGCACGCGGCCCCCTCCCAGGATGCCTTAACCGGTTCGGATCGCCACCGCCCAGGTGCCCCTCCCTCGCAGAGACCCCGACCCCGCCGGCCCTCTCCTCTTCCCCCCGAGCCGGTGCACACCGCTCTGCGCGCAGCCCGGTGGGCGCCCCACCTCCGTGGTCGCCGTCGCCGCCGGTAAGCTGGGTTCGCGGGGCGGGGGCCGGCACTGGGGCAGGGAGTGGGGGACTCGCGCGGAGCCCAGCACCTCCCGCGGCCTCCGACCGGCCATGTGCTAAAGTTTCTGGGGCTCGGCGCCCCGCCTGGCGCGCAGCGCGGGGCTCAGCGGCGCGGTAGGTGGGGCGGCGCGGTCCTGCCGGGCGCCCGCGGGGTGCAGCTCTGCGCGCTCTCACGCTCTCTTTCTCTCTTTCCCTCCGCGCTGCCTCCCCGAGGTCCTCCTGCCTAGCCCCTGCGCGGGGCATGAGGAGCCCCGGGGCGCCGCCCGGAGACGACCCGGCTGCGCGCACACCTCGCCAGCGGCGGACGGGGACATGAGCGGCGCGCACGGGGTCCGTCGCCCGGCGGCCAGCCCCAGCCGGCGGCGGCCAGCGGGTCGGCGCTGCCCGGGAGAATGAGGCAGGAGCCCGCGGCAGCCTCCTCCTTCACCACCTTCTCCTCCTCCTCTTCGCCTTCCTTCGGCTCCGGCGCCCGGGCCCCGGCCGGGCTGTGGCTCTGCTGCGTGCCCCGCGCGCCCCCCGCCCGCCTCCGGATGCGCTGCTCGGTAAGCCAGGCCCTCCGCCTCGGGAACAAAGCCCCTTCGCCTGGCCAGGAGGCCGCCTCCGAGCCCCTTGCTCGGCCCCCACCGAGAGCCTGGAAGCCTGCGGGGCTCCCGATTGAACCCTTCCATTTCCTGTATCCCCAAACCCTGCCTGGGAGGCTAAAGCTCCCGGGCGCCTTCGAGACCCGGAGCTTTCCTCTGCCACTGCCATCGGGGAGGCAGATGCAGGCTTGACACACAGGCGGGAGACCTGTTTGGTCCAGATAAGGATATATGTATGCATCTTGGCTCAGACTGGTCTGTGTGTGTGTGTGGGGGGGGGACTCATTTGTGCAGGGAGACGACTCCCATATAGTGACTACGTAATGGGCGTCCAAGCTGTGCCGGGTAGCGTGCCTGAGAAACACCCAGGGAAGTAGGTCCCCCTTCTTCCATGGCTCAGATTTGGAAACTGAGGCCCAGAGAGGTTGGATGACTTAATCAAGGTCACAAGGCCAGAGTGCGAGAGACCAGGTTTGGAAACCAGGGTCTTCTTTCCGCCAAGCTGACCCCCTTGTAACAAACACGCTTGTCCCAATTCTACAAACTGCCTCCTTCTGGAATCATTGCGTACAGTGTGTGCAAGCACCTGTGCCGGGGAGGATCTGCTGGGGGAAATAAATTGCCTATAGCTTGTATTCTTCTTGTCCTTCCTCTCCACCATGGCTGCTAAGCCCTCTTGTGAACTGTAAGCACAAGATTACTTCTTAGTTAAGGGGAGAGGTTAACATGGTCCCCTGGGTGCTCCCTTTCCTGCCATCCTGTTTCTCTCAGGCCTCCTCAGGGATGCAAAGGGCAGAGTTGGGGTCCTCTTCCCAGCCCCTCCCAGGCTCTGTCTGCTGGCATGTGCTCAGCCCCGGAATCCATGTCCTAAACCTTTCCATGGGGTGAGGGCTAATCCAGGCCACCTTCCCCTGGTTGTGTAAGTCTTAGAGACGGTTACTTCGCAAGCACAGGGGGACTGATCCCAGAGGGGCCCCATTTAGGAACTGACCCTGTCGGAAACATCATCTTGGCTCACACTTGCCCAGCGGTCCCTGTCAGCCCAAGTGCACACTTGCTAGCCCAGAAAAAAGGGGGAGGGGCTTGATGTAGACATGGGGCCTTCTGCTGGTGCCCATTTCTCCAGCTTGCAGCATTTCAAGCAACCTGGTCTGAGTGGCTCGTTTACTGATCAAGTGTCCAAATGTTGGGTTTGGCAGTTGTCTCCCCGACATGTATAGTGTTCGTATTGGTGCAGGGAGAGCCCTTAGCAGGAAGGGTCTCAGTTTCCTGACTCCCGGAGCTGGACTGGATGACCTCTTGGTTCCTTTCCAACTAAATGATCCTGGGATCAGGAGGAGAGTGGGTTGCTGGCCTGAGCCGGGGTGCGTGAGTTCATCAGACACATGCATTCGGACTAACAGCTCTGCCCTGAATATGCTCTTGATTTCCAAGAAGAAGACATGGTTGAAGGGGGGACTGCAAGATTTAGCTTCTACCCCAAGGAGGGCAAGGCTGAGCAGTGCCCTGGTGGATGGATTATTTATTGGTCTAAAGCATGGTGGCTGTAAAGTGTCCCAAGGTGCCAGATTAGGGTTATGGGGTTAGGCTTTCATTGGGAGAAATGACATTGACCCCTAGGAACTGATCAAATACAGTGCATCAATTAGAGGTCCAGCTGGCTAGAAATCGGCAAGCTGGTGAGCCTGCCTGTCCTTTCTGGAAATAATCCATCATAGTTGAATAGGTAAAGACTGCTCAGCTTAAACAATTAAGCATGTAAATAAAGTGGTTTTTAGAAATCCCCCCCCCCATCATGTTTGCTGGTTATATTAGCGACAGGTGCAACCCACCCAAGTCGGGACCCAGAGGGACTGTGACAAAAAGTTGGCCATAGGAATGTTTAGACCCTGACTTGTTCTTTGCCTGTTGCAGCTAAATCCATCAACTTGACCTATGGGCCCTTAATGGGGTTGTCATAGGTCTTTTAAGATGTGGATTAATGAAGCTTTTAAAGTGTTACTGAATCCCAAGTGAAATGGGCATATCTCACCTTTTTCCCAGAAACTAAGCTCCCCGCGGGTTTCATGACTGCTTGAAATTCACAAAACCAGAGCAAAGCTTTCATTTTGACAAGGTAGGAGAGTCTGGAAACAGCAAGTGATGCATCTCATGCGGGCATATTAATCTAATCTCCCCGCATCGTGGATGCCATGCTTCAGCTTGTCATGGCTAACCTGCCCAGTTTGGTATAAAAACGAATGCAGAGAAACAATCTTTGTTGAATTACTTTTTGAAAATGGTAATGTAATTATGAAAAGACACTTTTTATGTCATAGATCATACGACTGATATCCAAAGCCAGATCACACAGTAAAACATTACTTCCGTGCCTGATAATCTAGTTTTTAATTAGTCAGTTCTTTCCCTTTCTTTTGCCTCCCCCCCCCCCCCCCCGAGCATGAGAATGTGTAATCAAGAATAAATTCTCCCTTTTCAGTTTTGGGTTTGTCTTAAACCCACCTTTTTTGGAAGATCTCTAAGGCTGGGTTCGTGGGTACGGTACATACAGTGGCCTCGTGTACAAATACATTTGGGGTGCCTTTGATTTCTTTTGGGAGGACAGGATGGGCTCGTATCACAAAGGCATAAGAACAATGAGGAGTTACCCTGTTGGCATTCTATCTGTGAATCGGGAGCCTAGACATGAACCCTTGCTTAGAGCTGAGATGCCCGGCATCCCGGGAACCTAGGGGGTGCCGGGAGTTTGTGTAACATTCAGGATGTGCGAAGGTACTTAAGGGATGTGTCAATGAAAGGAACATCCCCAGAGGTAAGGAAGTGTGGGATTTGTCCCTGACTCTGTTGTTCCTTGGCTCTGGGACTGTGGACAAGTTATTCCTGTTCTCTAGGCGTCCGTGGGTGTACCTGCGGCGAGTGTGGCTGTGTTCCTGTGTCTGTGTGCGTGCCTGCACTTGTCTGTGTGTGTGTGTATGTGTGTGTGTGTGTTAGAAAAGGTGATCTCTCCACATCTAAGTGTCAGGAGTCCTCGGCTGGGGATACAGCTGGTTATTAATAGCTCGAGGATGCTCCGTATTGTAAGGTTACATAACATTTCCAATTAGACATCTGTATAAACAGTAAGGCGAACCAGTCATTATAAAACATTCCCTTTAGTACCCTAAACGGGGACTCTCCCCTGAACATGTGATGATGGGGCTTTCATTCTAAAGGCGATTATGCCGGCATCCCCGCCCAGTGGAGCCTTGGCACGCGTCGGAGAGGGCTAGAATGAGCCGTGACCCTCTCTAGGGTCCGTGTGGCCGGAGCCGCAGGAGCCTGTATGTAATTTGGGTCATTGGGGTAGGAAGAGCATGACGTTCTGTGTGTGTAACTTGAACTCCTGGGGAAGCTGAGGCTCTGCCTCTGTCTCAGGCTGTTCCTGGAAGGTAAGGAGGGGAAGTATGTAATTACCGTTTGCCGTTGTTTTGCAAATAGGAAGTACTTTAATTAGAGCCTAGAACTCAGCCGAAGCTGAAAGCTGGTGAGAAGTTTGGAGGTTTGGCAGTGGTGTTTTTGCCGGGTTCTCTGTACGGGCTTCCCTGTAACACTTGAAGCAGGCTGCTGTCCGAGGTCAGGCTCCCTAGCAGAGCTGCAGTCCCCGGCAGATACGGAGGGGACAGTGGCGGCTAAGGGAACCGGAAGTACTCAAACACACTTTGTCTTGTCTGCAGAGGAGACGTCGCCAACCGGCCATTCTAGATGAGGAGCCTGGGGCTCGAGAGAGTGTCCCCTGGAGCGTGGCGCTGGGACCCGCGTAGTTAGTGAATTGGCAGAACCACGGAGGATTCAGAATTAAGTCACCCGCGCCACACCTCACTGCCACCATCCCTGCAATGTGCCTGGCAACCAAATCGTGTCCTTTCATCCCAAATTTCTCAACAGCACCGCGGCACCAAGAGAACAGGCAGGGGATTCTATGCGGGTGACCTGTGGGGCTGATCTGACTATCCTGACAATTTTGAATTCGCTGGGGGTTTTTGTAAGGATATTGGATTTCTTTTAACTCTTGCGTCAGGTGTATTAGATTCTGGACGTGTTCAGAAATAAGTCAAAGTTTCCCCCAAAAGGCTTAGTGTTGGTAGTTCTTCCGGGGAGGCTAAAAATAACTTCTCCAGGTCCCGTGTCACCCTGGGGATGTGAGCCCGCCCTGGCACATGGGACGTTTCGGGAGGCGTTGTCAGCCTACACCTCCGAAAAGGACCTCACAATCGAAGTTATGTAACAGAAGCTTCCCAAAGGAGCATGACCGCACCTCCAAGATGCTACATGGGTTAATCCTCCCCAAACAACGAGCTGGGAGGAAAAGAGGAGGGACGAAGACCAGAATCTCAAGGTTTAGCTGCAGCTTTTAAGAGTGTCCAGGACTGGCGCACCTGGGTGTCTCAGTCGGTGAAGCGTCCGCCTTCCGCTCAGGCCGTATCTCCGGGTCCTGGGATCCAGCCCCAAGTCAGACTCCCTGCTCAGTGGGGAGTCCGCTTCTCCCTCTCTCTGTCTGTCTCTCCCCCACCCTGGCTCATTCTCTCTCTCTCTCTCTCAAATAAATACATAAAATCTTTAAAAAAAATGAATTTCCAGGACTTGGAGGAAATGCAGGTTTTGAAGAACGTTTCAAGCTACCGCCTAGAGATGCCATCACCATGGGTTTTCTAGGGGCCATCGGAGTCCGCGTGCCTTCGCTGAGCTCCGGCTGATCTTTGCCGATTGGCCTGCAGATCTGGACAAGTGGCATACAAACGTAGGACAGGAGATTCCAGACACACAGTTTACAACCAGTAAGGGAGTCCCCGAAGTCACCTGTCCCTCCATTCTTTTTTTTTTTTTGTAAGGATTTTATTTATTTGACAGACAGAGATCATAAGCAGGCAGAGAGACAGGCAGAGAGAGAGGAGGAAGCAGGCCCCCTGCTAAGCAGAGAGCCGATGCGTGGCTCGATCCCAGGACCCTGGGATCATGACTTGAGCCGAAGGCAGAGGCTTAACCCTCTGAGCCACCCAGGCACCCCTGTCCCTCCATTCTTGTAACGACACTCAGGCTGGTTCTCCTTGCCGGCGGCTTAAAATCCTGTGGGCTGCAATGCTGGCCTGGCCGTGTCCTGCGAGCGAAGTCTTAACAAACCAGACCCTCCCTCTACCTCGCCTAGATTCCTAAACTGCTTATCTGCCAGAGGTTTAAGTTCTGTGATAGGTGATTAACGAGAAAAAGCGGACAGAAGGCATTGGAAAACTCAACTGTGATTCATCTGCCATCAGCGAGATACTAAAACATCTTCCTGGCCGGCCCAATTTTTTGATTCGGCGAATTAGAAAGAACATTGCACAGCTCCCGTGAGACCCATTGAGTCTGCACCTTTGGCCCCCGAACCTTGAGAGAACAGATGCCCAGGCTTTGCAGCTCTGGGCCAGATTTCTAGTACATATGGCTATTAAGTGGCAGGAAATGCAAAAGTGGCCGTACAGACGTATCGGGCGTAAGGCAAGAGGGCACCGATGTTTGTGATCTGTGGTTATGATGAACGGTATTTAGGACACGGTCGTAGAAATGATTTAATGTCTGCTTACAGCCCCAAGAGTCCTGGCATACATTCACTAAAGGATTTTAGAAGTTTTCGTGCCGTCTGTGTGCGTGGCTTACAATGAGCGAGGACAAGAGGGGTGCTGTACGCGGGGTTCAACCGCCCCCTTCACAGGCTCTCCTGGTGGGCAGAGGGTGGTGCGTCTCCGAATTTGCGAGGCTCTGTGCTTGGGAGGCTCAGTGTAGCCCTCGTTGGTTCCTGTTCTTAATAATCTGTGATGAGCCGACCTTTACCCCACTCAGCATCCTAAAGCAGACTGGCAAATAGGGAATATCCGCGACCTTGGTCACCCCGGTGTCTCAGCCTCTACCTACTCACGTCGTCCCAGATCCTGGCCGACTTGCTGCTCTGTTCCAGCACCGGTAAACCGTCCCAGTTCCTAGTGGCCTTGACGTGACCCCCGAAGGATCCCTGATTCCTTTTAATTCAGGAAGCGGATGATAACGGCAGTCAGCATTGGCGTCACGATCAATATTGACCAGTCTTCTATTTTTTAATACAATGCATGTGGCCTGAGAACACAGTGCCCGGCTGAAGATGATGTATGACTGCGGACAGCTAACTTGCTGAGAGGGCTTTATCGAGTACTTTGAGAAGAGTAAGCCTGGCCATTGCGATGTGAAGTCTAACGGGAGAAATGGAAGTCTGCACCCCATATCCGCCCCCACAAAGCAGGTGGGGAACAGTACACCCGGCTTCTAGAAGGGAATGTCGAGACCGTCCTCGGTCCGTTTGGCTGACAGTATTGACGTTGCCTCGGTCAGTCCCTAAATTCCCTCTCGATGAGGCAGTGTCCCTGCTTGTCCACAGGCCTGCCCCAGGACATGGCTGTGGACTGGGATCGTGGCTCCGTCCATGGGTGCAGGCTGGGTGCCATCTCCTCCTGGCATCGGGTGTGCCTGCCCCCGGTCCTGCCTGAGCCCTGGGAGCCACCCCCTCACTCTGCCGTCCCGTGGGTGCTGTCCGAGGTCCATCACAAGCACGCTGAGCCCCAGCTCTCAGTGCGGCTGGGCTGGGGGCTGTGCTGGGAGACAGTGGGCAGCAGCAGAGTGTCTATGACCTGCTTCTGCTCCCTGAGGCCTGGGATGCGGCCCCCCACCCCCGCCCTTCAGAAGTCCATTCAAAATCTGGGAGACGTGGCTGGTGCAGCGGAGCAAGGAGCCCAGTGGGGAGGCTCTCTCTGTCTCGCCTGGGTTTGGGGCAAGCCTCTGCCACACTCTGTCCTCACCCCAAGCTTTCTGGGCCATCAGGTGGAAGGTTTATCTCCAGTGTGATCCAGGGGACCACTTCCATGAACCTGCCTGGGAGCTTACTAAAATACAGGTGCCCTGAGCCCCTTTGCAGACCTGTTGTATTGGAACCAGGTATATTTTTAACACCTGCCCTGTAATTCCTCTCTCGGGCATGACGACATTCCAGACCCAGGGGTTCTCACAGCTGGTTGATCACTAGTGGCCCTTCCTGCTGCAGAATCCTCAGAATAACAGCCCCACCTGGTTGGCCACTCTCATCGGCTCCACCCAGGCCCCCCTCCTCTCTCCCAGCCGCTCTCCGGGCTTCCCTCCTGCCCTCTACAGTTTGCTTTCCAGCGGGTCTCACCACCCTCCTCTGTTCAGAGCTCTCGGGGGGCTTGCTGTCTCCCCAAGAGCAGTGGCCAGCGGCTTTGGGAAGGCGCCAGGCCCTGCACGCTCTGGTCCTGGGTCTCTCTCCTGCCTCCCGCCCCTCGCTTCTGCCCTTCGAGCCACACTGCGTTCTGTGCCATTCCTGAAACCGCGCAGCCCCCCAGCGCTCCCTCTGGCCTGTGGGGGCCGAGGACTGACGAGGCTGGGTGCTCCGAGGGCGGTGAACGGTGCTTTCTGAAACCCCATTCCAGGGGACACGCTTAAGTGGGCTGGGGCAGAGCTCAGTTTCCAGGCCCTCCACCAGATACATGTTGTTTCAGGTGAAGCCCTTTAACCGGGCACCGTAGTTTAGGGTGACTCATCCCTGGACAGGGTTATCAAAGTGGATCTAGAAATCTCTTCCAGAAGAACTTTCTAGAATTGGGCAAGATCTCTCCTGACCTTGGGCTGCACAGTTTCTTCAGCTGCCATTAATCCCAGTGGTCCTGCTGTCCCCCCTGCTCTGCCTCCACAAATGCTCCCAGACCCCAGCTATGGCCAGGCAGTGTTCTGGGCCCCAGGATGTTCTGGAGGAACAATGGTTCTAGAGGAGCAGAGTCTGTCTGGGTTCCTGTCTGACTCTTGCTCTGGCTTTCCTACAGATGGGACAGTGAGGCCCAGACATTATTCCTCGGGCCCTTATTTTCTGCCACCAGGAAAGAGAAGCTCTGGCCTTTTTACCAGGAGCGGCCCTCCTGGGTTTAAGCACAGCAAATCTCACTCATAAATAGTGATCGCACGGTGAGTAGGAGGGAGAGAGGGACCACCTTGTACATTTGCCTCCACAGCCAGCTGAGTGAGTAACGGGGTGCAGTTATGTAAGATACAAGGAGTCTCGCAGGTGGGATAAGTGGTTAATACAGGGCCCTGGTCCAGGTCCCCGTGAAGCCAGCCTGCCCAGCTGTATATCAACACGGAAAAGGCTGAGAACATTCAGACTCTTCCCGGCCCTGCTCACTGCAGATGCTTCTCCTCGAATCTTATAGGAGGAGGAATTTTCACTGTCACCTTTGGTGTTCTTGTCGATCCCTGTCACCGTAACATTGACCAAACCTCTGCTGATAGTAGACAAGGTGTCCCTTGTCTTCAACAGACTCCCAAGACCCTTGGGAAACGTGTTACGTCACGCCCGTAGCTCACTGCAGTGGTTGCTGTGAGCGAGCAGGCAGAGGTGGGGAAGGTGGGTTTGGATGCGGGACGCGGGGCCATCTGACGTCAGCCTTGAGAGATGGGAAGCAACTTGTCAAGCAGAGATGAGGGAGGCAGGGCATCCCAGGGCATCCCAGTATGAGCAGCCGTGCAGAGGCTGGACCACTTGGGATGGGTGAACGGGGGTGGGGGGGCTGGCTGTAGGGTCAGGCCGAAGAAGCAGGTGCTTCCATCCTGGCCTGGTGGGATTGGGTCTTGGATGCCAACAGAAGGAGCATTCCATGTCTTATAAGCGATGGGGAGCCATGGAAGGTGTTTGAGTGAGGGTGTGGGTTTGACAAAGCCAGCTGGTGGTCCCGTTTCATGCTCCCTCCGTAACTTCCGTATTACAGTGAAGATGTAGAAGGCGCTCACGGGGGCGCGCGGTGGGAATGCAGGCGGGACTGTCTGGGGACAGTGTGGGAGTGACCTCCAGACCATGCTTCCCTTGTGCTCCACTTGCTTGCAGTTCCCGAGTGGTCTTCCGGGCGCTGCTGCCCAGACCTCAGCTCTGCCGACCCTGCGGGGGCTCGGAGGGAAAGGGAGGGAGCTGCTGGCTCAGGCACTTGCTGCCCAGACATGGTGGACTCCGGCCAACAGGAAATGGAGCGGGCAGTGTCCCAGCCTGATTCACCGAGCCGTGGGTCTCCCTGCGCCTCTGCAAGCACGTTCAGGCTGCTCCTGGCCTCAAATAATGCTCTCAGACCTACATCCACAGCTGAGAGAATCCAGGGCACGCATCCGCCGGCCACCTTCCCCAAGCGTCCCCCCAGCAGGGGGCCTAATGGGTGGGAGATGGGGTCAGTTTCAGGAGCCGAAGCCTGGACTGCTCTTTGTCCTTCTGCTTTGAGATCACCGCGCTTGGCCGGGCGCTGACCTCTGCAGAGTGGACAGGGTAGCTGGGACACAAGGAAGAAGGCTCCAGGGGTCACTGGTGCTTTTCCCACCTCTGTCTTCCACCTCCACCTTCTCATTGTGACAGGGCAGAGGAAGAGAAGGAAGAAAAGCATGGTCCACAGGCCAGTGGGTAAATTCGTAACTGTTTCTGGGTAGTTGGGACCTGGCCAAGAGCCTTTCCTCGTTCTAGGCTGACTGCCAGATCATGCCAAGGGCAAAGCATCCCGGGCAGGGAGAGGAGCTGCCGTGGGCTGGAGAGCTCACTGCCCCAGAATGTGGGCCCAGCAAGGGAATGCACCTCCACCCTCACACTGGCCCCATTTATAGGTCAGCAAACCAAGGCCCAGAGAGGGGAGGCCACTGGTCCGAGGTTGCACAGTGGGCTTGTCGCCGAGCAGGGCATCAAATCATTCCGGAGTCAGTGATCTTTGAGGCTGGCCAATGCCCAGTGTTGGCGGGCGTCCACGTGGCGGTGGACAATTTGTACTCATACCGCCTTGCTGCCAACCAGGCACGGAGGACATGGCTTCCTCCTCGTTCCTCTGCCTGTCCTCTTGGAAGCCAGTGCCGGAGCCAGGGTCCTGGGCAACCAGCATTGGAGGGGGCTGGGCACGCTGCCTACGTCTCCGGCCCTTTTTTCACTCCTTTGGTTTCTGGAAGCTTGTGTGGATGTTTAATGCAAGAAAAGGGGGATAAGGGAGCAAATTAGAATGCTTCAGGGTCTGGGCAGAGAAAGAAATGAGGCTGAGATCTCTGGAGCTCTGGGTATCATGAAAAGCCCCATCAAATGTCCCAGGAAAGCCTTTCGTATTGGTTCTCCAAGCCCCGTGGACGGCCATGGCATCGCACAAACCACCCTTTGGCCTCCGCCTCCATGTGTCTTGTTTCCTCACAGCTGTATGTTCCCTGGGTCCCCAGCACCGGGGACAGAGCTGGCTCAGTGCAGGCTGCTCGCGGCGTCTCAGTGGCCACGCGAGGGGTGCCATGTGTGAAGGGATTTGTCCGTTACCAACCCTGGCTCTCCTGGCTGCTTCTCGCCTTTGTCAAGTGGGTTCCCCCAGATGCGAGGGTGAAGCCGACAACAGTCTTGCTGGCTGCCCCCAACACAGTAAAACCTTCCAGGCTTTAGTAGATAGATCTAGAAATACAGTTCCTGCCCCTACACTGTGTCTGTCACCTGTCACTTCCCCAGGTTATTATCCCCAAACTCGGGAGGTACTTGCATTAGGTGAGTAATCTCGGGATTACTGCAGTACACACGTTACTGCAGCTGGGATCAAAAGAAATCTGCCTGCCGGCCCATTTCATAGACATCCCCACCTTACTGACTCTTGATGAAAGCGGGGAGCGGAGCTGTGACAGGTGGCAGGCTGCTGCTGATGAAGACACTTGGAGCGCCTGACCTCAGTCCCTCTTGTTTTTCTGGTCAAGGTCCGAGCGCCTGGAGTGACCTTTCTTCGGGGACATTGTGATGATGGTCACGGCCGCTGCCAGGGGCATGCACTTTTATTTGAAGCTGTTCTCAGGGTCAGACTGTGGGCGATCTCACTCACCATGTGATTCTTGGATGATTTGCAATCATCATTTTGCGTTGGTCTTTCGGAGTCCCGTTCTTTCTTATGGACGATGGCCAGGGTGATAACAGCGAGTGATAATCGCAGCTTTTATATACTGGGTGCTTCCTCTGGGTGGAGATTGTGCTAAATAAGGGCTTTCCGGGGACCCCTGCATTGGATCTGAGCAACAGCACAATAGAGTAGTTGCTCTTATTCCCATTTTATAGACATGCAAGCTAAAGATTCAGAGAGTATTTCTTGCTGCATATAAGATATTTTCAAATAGTGGCTTCAAACACTAGTCACCCTTTTTTTTTGCTCATGAATCCAGTGGCTGCCTGGGCTCAGGTAGGTGGTTCTTGTGGGAGGCCTCATGGGGGATTGCATTCAGATGGGCTGGGACTGAAATCATCTGGAAGGCTTCCTCACTCACAAGTCTGCCCCCCCACGCCCCGCCTCCCTGGGGGTGTGGCGCTGGGAAGATCCACACAACCTGGGGACATGGAGAGGCTCCTTGATCTCTGTGTGGCCTGTCTGTGGGGTCTTTCCTGCCTGGCTGTGGCCAGATGAGCCCGACTTCCTATGTCATGGCACAGGCTCCAATGCACGTGTTCTGGGAAAGAGCGACGTAGGGGGTGTGTCTGTACCTCGTTCCTTGGCCCAGCCTCCTGAATCACACAGTGTCCTTTCTGGCATACTCTGCTCCTTAGAAGCAAGTTCTTGCAGCTCTCACCTTGGGGGGAGGGCAGTGGCACCCAGTCTCTAGATGGAGGATCATCGGCCTCTTTTCACCGAGTTATTTCTAAGCGGGCACAGAGCACATGGTTGGGTTGCACTGGTAGGCAATGGCAGTAGAGTGGGCTGTGACTCTGGAGGTTGGAGCACATCCTGTCACCCTCAGACATAAACACCTTGACCACCTGGCCCTGGCGGAAACCCCTGCACTTCTCCTGTTCACCTGTCAGACATTCTCCCTGAAGAAACAAGCAAGAGTATGTAAGAGCACAGGTGTCTCCTCCTTTGGTTCAAAGAGGCGCTAGTACAGACCCTACAGCCACCCCCTCCCATCCCCTCCACTTCTCCCCTCCCCTCCCATCCTCTCCATCTCCTTGCCCTTCACCAGGCTTGTGAGCTCACTTTCTTGGGCCTTAGCCTCTGTGGGCCCCTTCCTCCACAAAAAAGTATTGAAAATTATTATCTTATGACTGAGTTGATTTAAAGATGAGTATTTTAATAGTATATGTTCAAACATTTTCTTCTAACTAAAATTACTTTTAGATGGCAGGATTGCTTGAACCTCCTCTCCCTGCCTCCTCTCTCTCCCCTTCCCCCACCCCCCTACCTGCTTTCGTCCACTTCCTCTGTCTCCTCCTGCTCCTCTCTCTGCCTGTCCTCCCCACCCTGCACTACTTTAGTCTTTATTCTGGTCCCCACTTCACAGGCCCCTCTCCCCTCCTGGACTATGAACCCCAGGTTCCTGTCTGTGTCTGTTAAGCTGGTCTCCACACTGGGCATGGACTGTCCCCACTGCCTCTGGGCCTCTTCTGTCCTGGCCCCACCCTAGGGGGTGGACCCTCCTTGTGGGAAGGGACTTCAGCAGAGGCATCCCTGTCTGGTTTCTGGCTTGTCTCTGAAAGCTGAACCCAGGGAGCACCTCCCTTTTTTCCCTGCAGCTCAAGAGAGGAGTCTTGCTCCCCCGGCTGCTGCAGCCATGCAGGGTGGCCAGTCTCAGACGCCCCCGGCCAGCTTGTAATGAGCCTCCCATCCGTCTAGAAGCTTTACTGAGGTCCTGTGCCAGCAAGACCTCCCAGGTTTCTATCTTCGTGGAACTTAGAGAGGTACGGAGACAGAAAAAATCAACACATGAATTTTATAAACAATAGGAGATTTTTGAGAAGGAGTCAGCATTTCATGAAAACCAAAGTGAGCACGGTCACGGGAGACTCTGCGGCAGCAGCCAGGATGCCTGCCTTCCTGTCCATTGGGGGGTCCTCGTCTCACCACCTGGCACTGCCCGCCCCCACCCTCCCCCTCACCACTGGCCATCTCCTCCTGCTCCTCTGAGCACAAAGACAACTGAGACCCTCCCCCACATGACAGCCTCATCAGGACTTGCTCCCTCTGCTGGGGTCCTGGGTTCCTGAGAGGGAAGCAGAGTGGCCTGGCTTGGGTTGGGGGTTGTCCTCCAGGCTGAGCAGCTGTGGCTGGGCAGGTGGGGCCCTGGGGTGGGGTGAGCTGCCTGTCCTCAGATACCGTTGGGACAATTGCTCATGGAGGGTGTGTGGGGTGGGGGAACCTCAAAACTGGCTCACATTAAGGTTGTGTTTGCCAGCCTTTTAATGTACAGAGACGAGGAAGTATGTTGAATCAAGGAATTGCACGAGATTGTGAAACTTTCACTTGCCAAGTGTTACCACTGTGATATAATAAATAATTAGAAAAATGGGATTGGGGGTTGGGGTGCCTGGCTGGCTCAGTCGACAAAACATGGCAGTCTTAATCTCGAGGCCATGCACTGGAGCCCTGCATCAGGCAATCTTTGAAAAAAAAAAAATCTTTAAAAGAAAGAAAAATAGGAAGATCCTAGCATTAGAATTTTCAAAAAAAAATTTTTTTTAAAAAGATTCTCTTTATTTATTTGAAAGAGGGAGAGAGGGAGCACCAGCAGAAGGGAGAGGGAGAGGGAGAAGCAGGGTCCCTGCTGAGCAGCGAGCCCAATGTGGGGCTCAATCCCAGGGCCCTGGGATCGTGACCTGAGCTGAAGTCATCCTCTTAACAGTGTGAGCCACCCAGGCACCCTCCAGATTAGTTATTTTTAATTAATTCGTTTCACGAAGTTCAAATAATTTACCACTCAGCGTGCCTTGTTCTTGGACTTTTCATTTTGCCAAATGCATTTAAGACTGTGTTCACAGACCTGGTGTGCTCTGGGGACACACACTGGGGACCCATGGGCAGGAAGGGGTCCTCAAAGGTGACTTAGCAATAGTACCAGCCCCCTTAGCAGCAGGAAGGGCTGAGACCCGTCAGCACTGGGCTCTGAGCCTCGCGGGCTCCATGCTGTCCTGAGTCCCCCGTGGGCCACTGCTCGTTGGAAGCCGGAGATGACACAGCTCAGGGAAGCTGCTGGCCTCGTCCGGGGTGCACAGTCCATGAGAGCAGGAGCAAGATTTAATTCCAAGTTGTTGGCTGCTCTAAGCGTGTCCTTTTAGGGGAGGGAGAGGAGTGGGGTTCCGTCAGCTAGAGCAGAGGCAAGCTGTGATGTGGGGGTGCACACAGCAGAATGAACCGACTGTTCAGAGACTGTGAGGGGTGGGGGGAGGGGGGAACTCAGGAAATTTCCCTGAGGAGGTGTTGGCTTAGGCAGACCTGGACCAGGATGGAAGCATCCGAGCCAGGGATGGACACAGAAGCACAGACGCAGGTGTGAGCGAGCGTGGAGAGCCCAGCCTGGACATTCCTGTCCTGGCCGAGTAGGGCTAGGGTACTGGGAACGGACGTGATCCAATCTGGAATTTAGAAAGACAGTCCTATGGCAACACAGAGGTTGAACCAACATTTGCAAATTAAAAAACGGTGCTGGCAAACACGTTTAAAAGAGCAAATGTTTGGCATATGCAGATACAGTCAAACTGATTTCTGAAAACGCATTCCCGTTTGGAAGTGACGCCAAGGTCCCGCCTCCCTCGAGCCTTCTGTGGAACTTGAGGGAAGCCCCGTTTGCAACCTGCCTTCCCGTCTCCAAAGACACAGGCAGGGGGCAGACATGACAGTGCCGTGGACTTTGGAATGTTGATGGTTTTTTCAGACAAAACACCGGCCTTTAATTTTTTTTTTTTTTGAGATTTTATTTATTCATTTGAGAGAGAAAGAGCGTGCATGTGAGCAGGGAGGAGGGGCAGAGGGAGAGGGGGAAGCAGACTCCCCGCTAAGCAGGGAGCCCAATGCAGGGCTGCATACCAGGATCCTGAGATCACGACCTGAGCCGAAGGTAGACGCTTAACCCACTGAGCCACCCAGGTGTCCTAAACATTGGTTTTCATTAACTTCCACCCCCTTCTACAGAGTCTCCCAACTCAAGCGACTGGTTTTCTGTATGCAGCCGTATCACGGGCACAGTCGAGTTTGCAACTCTGGGGCGTGGGGCAGGACCTCATGTCCCGAAATGACAGATAAGAAAGGCTCAGGTGGCCTTGGCAGCAACCCCAGGGTCACACAGGTGAAGAAGGAAAGTGGACCAGGGTCTCCTGGCCGCCAAGTGTCAACCCTGAGGACTTCCTACCCTGTTATTATGCAGGACACGTGCGTGTGGGAGGGTTTCTCCGGTCTCTGCTCCCTGTTGTCATGTGTCCTTGCCGAGCCCTTAGTTCTGGGCTGCGGAACCATGCAGCAAGCTGGGTGGCTGAAAACAAGAGAAACGGCTTCTCTTGCTGTTCTCAGGGGCAGAAGTCCGAAATCCAGGTGCTGGCAGGGCTGTGACCTTCCGGAAGATTCTAAGGAGATCCTGTTCCATGCCTCTTCCTGGCTTGGGGATGCGGCGAGCAAATCCTTGGTGCTCCTGGGCCCGTAGCGGCATCCCCTTGTTGTATTCTCGCCAGCCTCCTGTGGCATCCTGTGTGTCTGTGTGCCTGCCTCTGCGTGCAGACTGCTGGGTTTAGGGCCCACCTTCACCCGCTATGACCTCATTTTAACTTGATCGTCTCTGCAGAGGCTGGATCTCCCTATGAGTCACAGGAGAGCAGCAGTTAGGACTTGAACTTACCTGATGAGGAGGCGCAGTTCAGCCCATCGCACCCCGAGAGATGGACCGCCCCGGGGGCAGGTTTGTCCTGGACCACACCCTCATCTAGAATGTTCTGGGAGCAGTCAGTGCTACCGGGCTGTGGGGATCTCACCTGTCGCCTGCACAGGTTGGCTTGGCACATGCCCCCAGTGGGCTCCTGTGGCTTCTGGCCCCTCGGCCAGGAGGGGCATGAAGTCAGCGGCTGCCAGCTCCGTGCTCCGGGGATGGGCTGTGATGCTTTGACGTCCGTTTGGGATGCTGCCAGCATCTGGATGTAGTGAGTAGGTGGCGGCTTGGGCACACCGCGTGTCCTAGGGAGCAGGGCCGCCCCTGGCTGGATATAGTAGCCTTCCGTGGGCTCCTGGCAGCACCTGGCACGTGTCTCGGTCAGTGACCGCTCCAGCGGCAGGGTGGCCAGGGGACAGCTGTGTCCGGGGAGGCAGCACAGGGCTGAGACGTTGGAGCGAGGCTGATTCCTTTCCCCCACCAGACTGCAGACCTCTCTAGGGCAGGGCCGTCTGTCATTCCTCCACAGGTTCGGATGTGTGGCAACTGCCCCGTGTTCTCTGATTCAGTCACCGTGTGGCTGCTCCTTGGAGACTCTGAGACTCCCCTGGGCGAGTCTCTGTGCCCATGGCTGGGATTCAGTGAGATTGTGGATATTAATTTAAAACTATGCACATGAGAGATGCCAACTCCAGGTATAATCTGGAAGGTGGCTTAGGGAAGAAGGGTCAGAGTGTGATGGAGAAACAGAGCAGAGTCCAAGATGGCACCTGGCTGGTTGGCCGCAGGGATGGGTAGTCGGGGGGCTCCAGTGGGGACAGGTATTGGGGGGGGGGGGGGGCGCTGGGTTTGGGACAGAAATGTGTTCCCCTGTGAAAAAGGCATTGCTGCTGCAAGTGAAAGCATGACCTGTCAGGTCTACAGGGACTGTGGCTTGTGTGGTGGGAAAAATGTTCTCACCCCTGGATCCCAGAGAGGGGGAAACCCTTTCGAGAGTTTTGTTAGGGGGTCCAGAGGGGGAAACCCTTTCGAGAGTTTTGTTAGGGGGTCTTCTGCCGAGGGCAGGAGGAGACGAGGGACAGCAGGAGGGTTGGAGGCCACAGGGGAGCTTGGGCAGGGACGTCTGGCCCGTGGGTAGCACCAAAACCACCCTAGAAGGTGAGGTTTGGAGGATGGGGATTTGGGGTCTCAGGAGACGGGAGTCAGGAGCAGCCCTTGTGGGCAGGGGGTCGGCAGACCTGAAAATAGCGTCTGCTTGGCCCTTTAAGGGAATTCTTGTGCCAAGAAGAATCGGAAGTTACGGGCAGATAAGGGCCCATCCTCTAGGAACTCCCTAGGGCTTGAGGGTGTGGGTCGGCTCTCACCCGTGCGGGGCCCCGGTTTCTCCAGCTGCATGAATGCCCCCTGGGGGCAGAGATTGCTCTGGAGAGACCGCAGGACGTCAGGTGCATAGTAGGTGTGTGGTTAAAACTAGAAGACCTTCTTGTTGCCTAAGGTATTGTGCTCAAGGGCTGGGATTCTGGGAGCCCCGGAAAAAGCTGAAGCCCACCCCACCCCCGACTGCGCGTTATGGTGCAGCTGCTCTGAGACCTCTGGTGCCTGAACACCAGCACTTTTAAAAAGCTTGTCGCCAACACCGCACCCCATCAGCGCCACCCCTGGGCCCCCTTCCCGCCTTGCTGGACGGGGCTCCTCATGGCCCCAAGGCACTGCCTTGCAGGCCTGAGGCACGAGGAGGGTCTAGCCCAGCGCCTGGCACATAGAGGCCCCCGCTACTCTTGATTCAAAGTACAAAGAGGACATTGCTGTGTGTTGAGGGAAATGGGTCTCCTTTGGGTAAAACCAGTGCCATCTTTGTCACTGTCTCTCTGCATGGGGATGAGGTCGTGCCATTCCTGTTAGGGAACCACGCCTGAATGAGGGGTTGGGGACCCCTAAATGAATTAGTTGGAGCCCAACGCACTGGGACTCCCTCCCACCACCTCCCCTGAACCCGGGGTGGCAGGAAAGCTGGGGAGGGGCCGTGGAGGGGCCGTGGTCAGCCATCTCGTGCCTATCGAAACTTTTTTTTTTTTTCTGGGTGTAAACGGTTGCCAGTCGAGTGAGAGAGGGGATTTGGAATCAAGCCCGTGAGCTGCTGCAGGTGCTGAGCCGCGGGTCTATGGATTCTTCAGTTTTTTACATTAAAAAAAAAATCCTTAAGGCCATGCCTGAAAGAACAAGGCAGGCTCTCCAGCTGACCTGCTTCTCTTTGCACCATTGCAGAGCCTCAGGACATCTCCAGAGACAAGCAGCCAGCCCCTTCGGCAAGCCGCAGATGGGCTCGGTGTGACGTGCGGCCCGGGTGTAGACTGAGTTAGGGTGTAGGGTGGCCGGAGGACCCAGACTCGCGGGGTTGCCTCATTTGGAGCAGGTGCTCTCGGACGAATGTGGGGGGGGCTGGGGGGTGTCCCTGCCGGGTGGATTGTTCCATCACTTGTGGCTCTGCTGAGCGCCTTCTCTCTGCTGGCAGTTGGGGGGCAGCTGGGCCCCTGAGATGGATCAAGCGGGCCGTCCCCACCCTCCGGAGTCGGGTCAGACAGCAGTGTCTCTGGGGATTCGTGACAAATCCTGGGAGCCCAGAGCCAGACCTGAGAGCAGGTGAGGGTCAGACAAGCCTTCGTGGGGAGGAGGGAACCTCCGAGATGTGTTCTGAGAAGGGGTAGCCATCAGTCCCTTGAAGGAGGGTGGTCCAGGTGCAGAGAACAGCTCCTGTGTCTTAATGGGGAAGAGAGAGCCAGGGAAGACGCACCGGGACTTAACCACAGGCTGGTGGCAGGAGGGACGCTAAGCCTGGGACGAGAAAGAGAGATTCGCACGCAGGTTTGCTTTGGTGGGAGAAGTGCTGGGACCACCCCCCAGTCTAGCTCCGTGTCCAGAGAGCTTAGTTCCAGCAGAGCGCACCTGTGCCTGCATCTGGTGTGTGTGCACCTATGCATGCGTTCGTATGTGCTTGCGTGCAGGGGTCGGGTGGAGAGCTGTTAAGCCCAAATCCAGGCCATCAGATGGTCAGGTCACCTAGTCAGCGTGCTTCTGTGATACATACCAATACTAGGTCCCAAGGCTCTGTTCCCCGCCCCAGGTCCTGGTTCCCTAAACCTCACATTTCTGCAAAGTGGGAACGGTTGTCTGCATTTACCGATGCTTGAGAATCCTTATAAGGAAGCCTCAGGGGCTGACAGAACCTCAGATCTTCCTGGCAGGGTTTTCTGAAATCTGGCCCACTCTCTGCCTCAAACCTTCAGAACTTCCTTCAGATCCTTTTGCTTTATTTGAGCCATTGTACCTACCGTTTGCACCTCTGGACTGTTTTTCTGTTTCTTCTCCTCCTTCCTATCCGAGCTTGGGTCTCCCCTTCTCCCTCCCCTCAGCCCCCAACCACGGCTCCTGCTCCCATCTCTCTGGGCGGCTCCTGCACAGAGCGCTTGCCCTTCGGAGCACGCACTGCACTGTGGCTTTTTCCTTGCCAGGTTCTTTGCAAACATGCCACACGCTTTGTGCACCTGGCATGGTACCTGGGCCCAGGGAGGGTGGTTCGTGAAGTATTTACTAAGTAAATTAGTGAATCCTGGAGAAGGCCAGAGCTCAGTGAGGTTCAGAAATGTTCCCAAGGTCACCCTGCCAGCAAGTGGCAGAGTTGGGATTCAGCTGTCTTTTTTCCGCCCCCACACCTGTGTGGGTCCTGCTGCACACCCAGCCTCCGCTTCCCTTGCCAGGCTGAACAGTCCCGCAGCCAGCGGTGGGAGGAAAGGGGGCTCAGTGAGACTGGGCCGGTGCTGGGAGGGCACTGGCAGAGCCAGGTGGGGTGTCAGGGCCTCCGTATTTGGGCTTCATTGGGAAGCTAAGGCAGAAGCCCAGAAATAGACAAGGGGCTGATCCAGCCAGCTGGGGAGACGTCGGGCCTTAACTCCAGGCCCGCTGGAGATGGAATCTCTGGCAGCAAGCTTCATTCCAGCCCCGGCTCCAGGGACGAGGTATCCCCTACCACGTTTGTCTCAGAATAAAGCTGGAACTTTGGGGAAAGGTCGGCGGGGGTGGAGGCAGAGTCAAACCGAAAGCTGCTGCATCACACCCTCCGGCCATCGTTCTGAGCCTCTGTTGTTTCTCTTTTCCCTGGAAATTTAGCGAAAGTTTCTGCATGCAGCATTTGCTTTCCCTGCAATATAATGTAAGTAGTAGGGTGGCAGTTCGGACCTACTGTTTAAAAAGTCCCCAGGTTCCCCCAAAAGTATAGAGACTTGTGATTGCAAAAAAAAAAAAAAATAGTAATAGCAATCATATTCCATCGTGTCCGTATTATGCAACTGTAGAGACGTTTGCAAACACTTGGGACACTCAAAGAATGGAATCTCTGTCCAGGCTGTCTCTGGGAAGCCTTCTTCACCAAAGGCCCCCTCCCCCCATTTTCTGGGTCACCTGTTAGCCCAGTGCAAGTTGCCTGGTCTTACTTAGCAGACTTGAAAACTGTTGTCGTACATTATATCCTGATTTGGGTTCACTTTTGCATAGATTTCTTCAAATTGTTCTGCTTGACATATCTTTTTACTTCAACCCTTGAAGCTCTTTTCTGGTCAATATTTGCACATCGTAAGGCAGGGGTAGGCACAGTAAAATACCTGATGTATTTCGAGCCCTGCAGATATTATACGTTTAAACTCGTTTAATCCCCAACGGGACCCTTTTCCATGTTTTTACATAAGCCACGATTCCCACCCAGGTAAATTGGTCACCTTCAGGCTGTAGCTGTGAGTGTTCTAAAATCAAAAAGGAAGATGTGACTCCTCCTTTGCCTGTTCTTATTTTTATTCAAGTGCTTCTATCAGTTCCTTTTTTAAAAAGATTTATTTATTATTTTAGAGAGAGAGCACGCCAACGCAGGACTCGATCCCGTATTCCTGAGATCATGCCCTGAGCCAAAGTCAAGAGTTGGATACAGACCAAGCCACCCCAGTGCTCTTATTTTTAATCTTTAAATAAATGCTTTTCCCCATCACCCTCTTACGCTGCTTCTGTCTCTTCTTTTTGTGAGAAGAGGTGACTAGTGCCCCGCTCTAAATCCGACCTTTCCTCTTGCCTTCAGCTTCATGCACCTGAAGCATTGGGGTTGACCTTACAGCAGAGTGGCTTCTGTTGACATCCTGTACTGTAC
This sequence comes from Mustela nigripes, assembly GCF_022355385.1. Classification (NCBI taxonomy): domain Eukaryota; kingdom Metazoa; phylum Chordata; class Mammalia; order Carnivora; family Mustelidae; genus Mustela; species Mustela nigripes. The sequence goes on from NC_081569.1 coordinate 136,661,968, forward strand.
TTTCCACCATGTGTTTTGTCCGGAGCCCGACTATAGGAATCAATACGGGTACTGCTGTATCAGAAGGACCTAATACTTCATGAAACCCTATGCTGGGATTACTTTTCCTTCTCCAGAGATCAACTTCTCCGCCGCTGGATCACTCAAGACAGAGTGTCCCAGAACAGAGTCAAATGCATCGTATTTGTTTGCATTCCATCCACTGCCTCACATCATGCCTTTTGTTAGTTTCCTTTGTGTTTGGATCATGACTTAATTATGCAGGATTTTGTGTTTATGTGTTTCCTAGAATTTCTAATTGCCTTTCTTTTTCTTTTCCTTTTTTTTTTTTTTTTTTGTTTCATTTATCTCTGTCATATTTCCCTTTCTTCATACCCCCTGCTCTGTTGAGCTCCTCCCTGGTGTGTGTGTGTGTGTGTGTGTGTGTGTGTGTGTGTGTGTTGGTTTTGAGTTTTTGTCCTCCCAGGACCCTCCTTGTCCTGTACCAAGCTGTGTATCTCTCCTGCACACGCCCTCCACAGTGGTCATCCGGGGCCCATCCTTTATCGCTTCCCTGGGTTGGAGCTTCCTAGGAAAAGATATATGGATCGTAAGCTCTCAGAAAATGTCTTTATTTCATACTCACACTGAGGGTAGATCTCCAGGTTCAAAATCATTTTCCTTCAGAATTTTGAACGCTTTGGAGCTTTCCAGGTTGCTGATGAGAAGTCTGATTCTAGGTCCCTTGTAGATTTTCTGTTTTCTTTTTCTGGCAGATTTTAGGAATTTTTCTTCATCCTTGTCATTCGTATATCACATGAAGATTCTCTGTGGGGGTCTTCCTCCACTCTTCTGGATACTCAGTGTAATCTGAAGGTGAGTCCTTATGGTCTGGGAGATCCTAAAGCATTTTTTTTTATTTAAATCTCCATCTTTTTCCCATTGTGCATTTCTGAACCTCTTATTTGTTGGCTCTTCCCCCTTCCAAGTAAATGGGCCTATTTACTTCTGCATTTTTCTTCTATTTCCTTGTTTCATTGCTGTTTTGCTCTTTATTCTAGATTTTGTCAGTGTCATCTTCCAGTCTATCTTTTTCTTTTGTTTACTTTTAAAAGACATTTTGGCACTAGTTCTTTTTTTTTTTTTAATTTCTAAGGGTTTTTTTTTCTTTCTTAAAAAGATTTATTTATTTATTTGAGAGAGTGTGTGTGTGTGTGTGCGCACAAGCAGGCAGAGGAACAGAGGGAGAGGGAGAAGCAGACTCCCTGCTGAGCAGGGAGCCTGATGCAGGACTCGATCCCAGGACCCTGGGACCATGACCTGAGCTGGAGGCAGAGGCTTAACCCACTGAGCCACCCAGGCATCCTGAGAGCTTTTTTCTTATTCCCTTATTGCTCCTTTTCTTAGAATCTCATTTTGTTTTATAGCTGTTAGTATCCTGAGTAGTGAAATATTGGAGGGTTTTTTTTGTTTGTTTGCTTTCATCGATGAATTATTTCCCTCTTCTCAAAGGTCAGTTCTGTGTGTGTCTCTCTTGATCGTTCCCTTCATGGTGCTTATCTCCTCGTGTGCCTGCTCATCTGGGGTTGGGATAGTCTAGCTGCTCTTGACTTTCTTCGTTGGCCAATAAGTCATTAGACTCAGAAGGACTGAATCATCAGCCAAGGTCACACAGTAGAAATGGCACAGCAGTTGAACCCCAACTTTTGGATTTCTGACCTGCCTCTTTTACCTGAGAGCTCTGCTTCTCCGTAGCCCTGATATTTTCTCCTTAAACATGGTGAACCCCTCCCGCCTATACCCTGAGCACCCTTAGGGGCAGGCCTCCGTCTTTCATGCCTAAGTGCCCTTGCTTTGGCATCCATACATTCTGGAGGTTTCTGGGACTCTGCATGTCAGTTTTTCTGTTCTTCTGCCTCTGTCTGACCTGTGCTTCCCAGACCAGGTAGCCTGATTTTAAGGTTACGAAAAGCAGACAGCAAATTTAAGGCTCCAGCCCGGTGTTTTCTACCTAGTAGGACCTCCGTGTCTGTGTTCTGCTCCAAAGACTTGACTGATTTGAGGTAGACTTTAGGCTCAGATTCATCTGCTTTGCTGAGTGTGCAAAGATTGGAATTTTCTGCAAATAGTAGGTCACAGCACAACTGTGGCACATGTGTATCAGTAGGAGGACATGAGATCTGGTCCCCAAAAACCCTAGAAACACCAGTTCTGAAGGAAAAATGGCAACTACGTTAGGCTTTTTAACCACCCTCCCCTTTCAAAATGCAGCCATTTTCTTTTTAATGTTTGTTTATTTATTTTTAAAAGATTTTATGTATTTACTTAACAGAGAGAAAGAGACAGCGAGAGAGGGAACACAAGCAGGGGCAGGGGGAGAGGGAGAAGCCGGCTCCCTGCAGAGCAGGAAGCCCGATGCGGGGCTCGATCCCAGGAACCTGGAACCATGACCCAAGCCGAAGGCAGAAGCCCAATGCCTGAGCCACCCAGGCACCCCTCTTTTTAATTTTTAAATGGTAGAACTAACGTATTCATAAGAGCAAACAACGTAACCGTCAGACACATCCCTGAGATGTACTGGCTCCGACACCGTGGGGGTTTATTACTAATGTGTAAATAGTCTTGGTGGGTGTCCCTGGTTGGGGGACGGCTGTGTTCCAGGCAGTGACGCAGGACTCGGCTTCCCCACGTGGGCTCTACCATGCTCCGGGTCCTCGTGGGCTCCACCATGCTCCGGGTCTTCTGACATCCTCATCATCTGTTCTAGGCTGGAGGGAAGGCAGAGAGCGACTGGCCACTTGCTCACCTGGAGCATTTTGCTCACATTCCTCTGTGAAGACCTGAACAGCTGCACCTCACTGCAGGGCAGATGGGCAGTGTAGCCTGGCTGTGCCCCAGGTGAAGGCGGCATGTGGATTTGGTGGGACAGCTAGCAGTCTCTACCCAGGAGGGTGTCTGAAGCCATCCCGGGCAATCCGTCCCAGCCTCAGCCCGCCAGCCAGCGTTTAGGGTATGCCCATGGCATGCCAGCCCCTGGGACAAGTGCAGGGCTGCAGAAAGATGCACCTCCAGAGTGCAGCTGGAGAGGGGGAGGGGAGGTCAGAGAGTGTCACTGAGATGCTGCGTGCTCTGTGCAGTATCCGCTGAGAGCACCTGGCTTGGCATGTCTGCAGAGGAAGAGTCTGTCTATTCTTCTTTCCTTCCTTCCTTTTTTTTTTTTTTTTAATTTTTATTTATGGGCACAAGCAGGCAGAGGGAGAAATAGACTCCCTGCTGAGCAGGGAGCCTGAGGCAGGGCTTGATCCCAGGACCCCATGATCATGACCTGAGCCAAAGGCAGACGCTTCACTGACTGACCCCTCCAGGCACCCAGAAGAGTTCTTTCTGTTGGTGGGTCCCAGTGGCTCTAGTAGATGCCTGGCTTTCTGACCCCCCTCTCTCTCACAGAACTTTCTCAACTTAGGCTATTGGATAATGGGATGTAGGAGCAGGCAGCAAACCCAGAGATCGTCCGGTAGTCTGTCCACTCCAGTCTAATGGAAAGATGGGGACAGAGACTCATGAGGGGAAGGGGCCGGCTGGGAGTCCCACAGCTGAGTGCTCTTTCCATGCCCCCCTGCAGGGACAGACCCCTGTTCTTCTCCTTTTCTGTAACTTCGTTTTTGACTAGTTTCGGATTTCCTGTCCACCTGTCTCCACTGCCCCAGCAGGGAGCAATGCTGGAGTTCCTTCTGAGTCCTGTGGTTGTCAGGGGGCATGCAGACCTTTCCTGAGACAGATGCTTCTCCCCTGCCCAGTGGCCTTCCCAAGGGCTCTCCACAGCTCCCAGTAAAGACGTGGGCTTGTCCCTTGCAGGCAGGAGAGCCTCCAGAGCCTGGGGGGCTTTTAGGGGGGAGGCTGTTGTACTCACTGGCTGGCTCTGGGGCAGCGTTCCCCAAGAGGGACTCCTGAGTCTGGAGGCGAGGGGGGCCGCATACAGGATTCAAGCAGACAGGTGCCAAACAGAAAAATGTGGAATAAACATTCAGGTCAGTCCTAGCTCACTTACCCTCATCTTCTGCTCCTGAAAACTTTCTCCTTTGAACATTCCAACTTTCAGGGAGGAAACATATAACCACTTAAGAGCATTTAGAGCGTCCCGGGCTTCGGGAAGCCCCTCCGACCCACCAGGATCTGAGACGGACACATTCTCCGGGAGCCGTTATTTTTCTTTCATTTTTTCTCCTGGGCTCAGCTAACCTGTATGAAATCTTCCTGTAATACACCTGCTCAGGGCTGGGGGTGTGGAGGAGGCTGACGGGTTAAGACCTAGTTGCTGCTCTTGACTGAGTCTTCGTCCCCATGTCCTGGTCCCCGCAGCAGTAGGAGTTGGTGTTTCTGGGGTTCTGTGAGGGGGCGGGGTGCGGGCCACGTGGTCAGGAGCCCGGCAGCAGGGGGTTTGCCCCTAGAAGGCAGATGGGTTTCTTGTTCGGGGCAGGGCACACACAGTTCCTACCTCGTTCACAGAGCTGTGCTGGGGAGTAAAGGAGCCGGCCAGGACAGGTGGCGAGCACAGGGACAAGGACACAGTAAGCGTGTGGGCAGGTACCACGTGTGACAAGGTGGCTAAGGACCCCAGGCAGTGATTGATTCGGAGAGTGAGTGCTGCTGGATTGCACAGCTGGCATTAACAGGCAGTAGCAAAAGGGAAGGAAGCAGCTTGCCCTTAGAAAGAGTGAGACCACCAGGCCTGAACCCCGTTTTATGGACAGGCAAACAGAGGATCATGGATGGAAAGCATGGCCTGTTTTTGTGTAGTTAGACATAGGCTTTATACATGCTTTGTGATTCCCTTTCTTTCTTTCTTTTTGGCATTCTTTACCTGTCTTTAAAGAGCGTATTTTTCCCTTTTTATTTCAGTGATCACTTATTGATTCTCTCTTCTATTCTCTTGACATAACGTTTGAGATGGTGTGAGGTGATCCAAGAAATCACTCCAGAAGGCTTGTGCTTAGCAGACAAACAAGCACGCGCTGTTGTCTGGTTGGGCTGAGAACCTGCCTGCTGCCGGCGTGGACCAGAGCCTGCTTTGCGGGAGGTGGGGATCCAAGCGGCCCCCTGAGGTGCCCTGGCCGAAATCTGGGAAGTCTTGTGACAGGCCTGTCGCAGGATGGGCTGCGTGTTCCACGAGGGGTCACATGGGAAGAGCGGGGCCAGGGGTTCTGCTCATGCATGCAGACCTCCTTCCTCAAGCATTCTCTGAGCGTCTTCTGGGTACCAGGCCCCTGGGGGATGGCAGGAGAGACCAGGGAAGAGCCAGTGTGGTTGGATGGAGTCAGAAAAGGTAAATTAGGCAAGTGTAGAATGTAGGAGTTAATCTGATTGATTTGAGTTGACGCCCCCAGCTCCTGGCTGTGTCATTGTGAAAAAATCACTTGCCCTCAGGGAACCACGGCTTCCTCTTCTGGAAAATGGGCAGTTACGCACTCCCTCAAAAACAGCTTACTGTCTCTACAACATGGCACTGGGTCTTCTGTGGAGGACAGGATTGCTATCACGTGACTTATCTTCAAATGGAGGAGGAATGGTGAAAAAATAATATAGCTTTGAGTTGTGACCAGCACTTTGATGAAAGTAAGGCATGTGGGCATGTAAGTAAGGCAGTAAGGCAAGTAGGGCATGTGGGTGGAGTGAGAAGGGGGGGACCTTTATCAACAGAGCGACCAGCAGAGCTTTCTGATGTGTGATGTCTGAGCAAAGCCTGATATGCCAGGAAAGAGCACGTCAGCACAAAAGCTGGAGCAACGTGTGTTATGATAGTGGAGAGGGCAAGTGCAAACACCCTGGGGTGACAGTGGAGACAGCAAGTGCAAAGGCCCTGGGGTGGTATTTTCCAAAAAGATAGAGGGTACCAGTCTCGTTGGTACGGGAAGGACTGAGAAGGGAAATAGGAACGTGGATAGGGAGGTGGCAGCTGAATCATGCATATTTTTTCAGAGACGACACCTTACAGCAAAATCCATTTAAAACGATTTTCCCCCCTGTTCGTTTTGGGCAAGCATTGGCTTGAAATTGTAACCCTGATTTTTCTCTGGATGTCAGTAGCAATTTCTTCAAAAATGCTGTCATTCGGATGGATGCAATTTCCAGCCTGGACACAAAACAAACTTGGAGAGATCCATACACAGAGATGAGATTTTTGGGGTTTCAGGAGATGGGGAAGCCCACCCAGCTGTCCAGTTGTGTTGAAAAAAAAAATCATTTTAAAATGCAGATGCTCCTGAGTCAGTGAAATGTTGATGGGTACAGCTCTCCAAAGAAAAATGTTCATGAAATACAGAATGTTGGTCCCTAGCTAACTGGCCGAGACGTTTGTTCAGCAAGAGACGGGGGCCGAGAAATCTCAATTACAGAAGCTGTTCCGAAACCCTGGGATCTCCCCAGGAGTGTTTAGAAATGGGGATACCACGCATACCGGGAAATCATGGGCTGGGCTTCCTGGAAGGACTTTCTGGCCACATCCCTTCCATATTCTAGTTGGACCTCTCACCATGGAGCTTGGGGAGAAGGAATAAAAATCGATGCCATCATGTTGCTAAGGAGCGATCCACCTTCCTTCACCCCTGTTCAGCTTCTGGTTCTGATCTGAGCAAGATCTTCAAGTTAGATGTCCTTAAAAAGGATGATCCTTTCCCTTATGGGACTTTGCAAATTAAAAAGGGGGCGGGGAAGCCTACATTTTCTTAGTAAATATGCTTCCTTTGCAACGTGGAGCCATAAAGAGTGCAGGTGGAGAGAGAGGGAGAAACGTGCCGCAGGAACTATGAATGTCTCATGGGGTCCATACCTCAGTTATCAGGTACGTGTTACCATCCTACTTTGTAGACAAGGAATAAGCTTAGGGATGAAAGAAGAGGACGCTGGGGTCGCTTGCCAGAAAGCCATACACCAGTGTCCCTGGGGGCGTGGGCCTGGTCCAGATGTGCGGGTTCGCTCCAGCTCTCTTGCACCTGCCAGCTGTGGGGCCTGCCAGGGGACGTCCCTCCGTCCGCCTTCCTGGCCCCACTTTGCTCGCTTATAAATGTGATGACAGCACCATCCCCTCTTCATCTGCTGGGCAGATTCAAATGGCCTGTGCCTATGAAGTGCTCAGAGCACTGCCTGCTCCCGGGAAAGTGTCCGGGAGCCCAGAGAGTCCTCAGACCGCCTTCTCTGTGGCCCAGATCGCTCGCGGGCAAGAAGAGAGGAATGATGGCACAGCCACACCGGGTCTTCCATGTGAGGGGCGACGAGACCCGAAACCCAGAGACCTTGCTTGTTTCTTGGGATCTGTGACTACTGGGAACACAGGTGCATGACCCCCTTCCCATGCACACATGCAGTGACATACAGGGACATAATCACAGGCACAGCCAGCTCCATCCACAGCCTGGCTCACACAGGGCTCATGCTATTCCTCAGGGAGTCATGACCCCCATTCTACAAATGAGAATGTTCCTGATCTTCGTTGTTCCCCCAAAAGGGTCTGTCCGTTTGCTTATCTATCAGATTCTGCTGGAAGCGCTTGCTTCTGCTTGAAGAAGAAAAGTGTTTCCTTCAGCATCTCCCACAAAGGAGCTCTTTCCATCACAGTCCTGTTACCTCTTGTTAACAAACCTAACTAAAACTCCATGGTTTGGGACAAAAGTCGTTATCCTCTCTCCTGGTCCTGGGGGCAGATGGGCCCATCTAGGCAGCTAGGACTTCAGACCGTCCTGCCCTGAAGTGGCTGGTGGCCATCACAGGAGTGCCGAAGGCTCCCCTGGGGGGACATCTCTCTCTCCAGGCTCCCATCCGGGTGACCAGCTTGGGCTTCTTTGCAGCAGGTGGTCCCAGGGAGGTGGGACTTCTGATGTGCTGACTGGCTTCTTCCGGAGTGGAGCGCTCCAAGAGACAGGCCATGAAAGTCGCTAGCCTCTTTGGGCTGGATCCAGACCAGTCCCTGTATGTTGTCACTCGAGGGGAGGGGACTCCAATGTTTGCCTCTTGATGGTGGAGAGTGTCAGAAGATTTGTTGTCCTCTGATAATCACCGCAGCTGGGGAGGAGGGGTCTGGCAGGCTCTGTGGGGTCCGAATGTGTTTGACAGCTCCCTCTCACGCAATGTAGATTCCGCTAACTCTGTCAGAACAGATCTGGGGCCTTGTCTGACTTACCTGGAGACAGACCACCTTGGCTTCAGCTGGGACCTGCCTCTTTTGGAAGCTGGAAGAAAGTCCAGCATATGGATGGAGGCCAGTCAAGCAGTTGAGGTTTAGGGTAGGGGACAACATCCCCAAAGATGTGCTGAGCTAAGGGGCAGAGGAGTGGGAGAGGTGAGGTGGACACAAACAGGACTCGGGAAGGCTCAGCCTGAACCCCCAGCCTTGGGAGCAGAGCAGGCTTCTAGAGTAGAACATGTGTCCCTGGAGGGTAGGGGGCAGGCATAAGAGTCAACAGCCCAGACCCAGGGCTGCCAAGCAGAGGGTAGGAACTCACAGAGCCTGTGCAGCGAGAGGCCTAGTCCTAGGAGGAAAGCCACAGATGTGTGCTGGCAAAGCCTGGGTATTAGCCCCAAAACACAGAATCTGAAACGACTCCCAGGACCCTTGAGACTCAGCTCCTGAAAGACGGTGGCCTCGGATCCGATTGCTTCTGAGAACCAGGGTGGGCAGTGTCTACAGAAGGGTCTGGGAATCGGAGAACCCAAAGGGCCTAACTATAGACCCCTCTCCCTCAGGACGGCTGAGAACATTAGACAGAATGTTCCAGAAATTCCCTTCAGTTCTGGGGATCTCTGTAACTAAGGAGTGACCTGGAGCCTGTGACCTAAGGCCCTGGAAACTCTGGTTCAAATCTCGGACCCCTTCGCCTCTGTCTCCCGACCACTGCCACGAAGGATTCACAATGAAGCAAATCCTAAGTAGGGCCTGGCAAAGGCCAGCTGGGTTGGCTTAAGTGTTTGTGAATTGACCCCTACCTCTCTTTTCTTAACAAACACAGTCACTTGAAAGTTGCAGAAACAGTTCAGGAAGTTCCCCTCACCCAGCTTATTTGCGGGTCCTCAGCATGCATGACCAGAGTGAGGTCAGCAAACACAGAGAGGGAGCCCTGTACAACCCTACACCTTGTTCACATGTCACTGCGTTTTCTACTCGTGTCCTTTCCCATCAGGCCCCATATCACTTTACCCGGGTCTCCTGGTTCCCTCCTGTCCGGAAGCCTTGCTTGTTCTTTCCTTGTCTTTCATGACCCCTGACACTGCTGGAAAGTTCTCACCAGTTATATTGTATAGACTGTCCCTCAGTTTGGGTCTGTCTCACATTTCGTGCGGAGTGGGTTGAGGGTGTGCATTTTTGGCAAGAACTCCACAGAGGTGATGTTGTGTTCCGCTCACGCTGCCTGTCGGGGGGTCATGCTGTCCATGTCCCGTCGCTGGTGATGTTGACCTTGTTCACCGTGAAATCTGCCAGACTTCTCCACCATAAAGCTTCCATCTTTCCTTGGTGAAATTCCTTATGGAACGTACTTTGAGACCATGCAAATCCTGTTTCTCCTTAAACTCCCCCCCCCCCATTCATTTTAGCATCTGTTTATAAATCTTGCCTCCAACAGTGATTGCTGTCAAGTTTGCCTGGTGGTGATTTTCTTATTTCCTGCTTTCCTTCTACATTTATTGCTTAGAATTATATGGGAAGAAAGAACTAGCCCTTCTCCCCATTTATGTATTTATGATCATTTATTTTTGTCAATATAAACTCTTGGATATTTACTTTATTCTATGAATTACAAACTGATTCAATGGCTATTTATTTTCTGGCTTAGATTATTCCCAGCTTGGCCTAATATATGGAGCTCCTTCAGTTTTGTGCTTGTAGATTTGGCCAGCCCATGCCCCCTTGTCTTTTGGGGGGACACTTTCTTGCTTTCTCAAATCACAAGGTGTACTGGGCTCATCTGTCTTTCCCCAGCCCCTCAGTCAGCTGCTTCTCCAAGGAGTCCTGGGTCCTATCACTGGGGCGTGGTGCATAGAAACCAAGGTCTGAGAGCTGGGTGTGCTCATTGCTTCTGGGGCATCGCGGCTCTCAGGCCCTTTCAGGGGACAGAGCTGGGTGTGTATTGACACATCATGTGTGTCTCTATGCCTGCCTACTTGTATGTACATTGAAAATCTCAAGTCTTCTCTGAGACTGTGAATTCCAGTATCAACAGCAGGAGCTCCATGTTAGACTTCTCCCCTTTCCACATTTGTAACTTCCTTGGCCAACGGAGAGAGACCAGCTCCTGATAGATAAAATAAATTCACTTAATTCAAGTATGCCTGAGTTCCAAATGGCTAACACACACCCTTGGGAGAAACACTTGCTCTGTCAGTGACTGCATCTGTGTCCCATGTTTTATCTTTGGCCTTCCACCATTTGATCAGGCTACCGTTTCCAGAGTCTCTGAAGTGAGTACTTTTCTTTCCCACCCCCTCCTGTGTGGGCATGCTATATATTTGTAATGGTTTGGTCCATTTGTTGGTGTTTATCCTTGACTTTGGGTCTCCCTCACATTTGGTTGGTGATGATCATCTTGTGCGGAGTGGGGGGGGGGGGAATCTATGAAGGTCACATGAACATTGCAGTGCTTCTAAATCAGGTCTTAGAAGATCTCAGACACTCCAAAAATTGTCACTCCCTCTGTCCCAGTCCCTGCCCCTTCGTTCCACCCCTTATCACTCACCTCTGCTAGGGAGCCAGTCTGTTCTGCATCCAGTTGACTCTTGCTGGACACAAAGTGGGTTATATATTTTGTCACCCTTTCATGAATGTAGCGTACTATAAATATAAATACTCTTCACTCTTTGCTTTTTGAATGGAATGGTGTGTCCTGAAATTTTCTCCAAATCTGTTCATATCATGCCTGCCTTCTTTACAGCTACAGAGTGCTCCATTGTGTGGGACCAGAATTGATTCGGCTGCTCTCCTATGTCTAGGCACTGATGTTGCTTCCTGTGTTGTGGTGTTCACAGATGATGCTTCAGTGAATAAGCTTGCATGTGCATTGTTGTAGAGCTGGGGGTTGTGTTCATGGTAGAGTACAAGGAGTAGGGTTGCTATGTTGGTGGACCAACACATATGTAGTTTTGTGAGGTGCTGTCCAGTTGCCTTCCAGTAAGTTTTTTGCTCAGCTGTTGGAAAATATTTGCCTCTTGTTGAAAGTCAACAATTTGTGTCCATCCTGAGTCAATTACAGGTGAGGACTAGGGGTGGGGGGGCAGGGATCATGTATTTCAGTGACACAGCTCCCTAGGTCCCAACAAGACCAAAATCTGGCTCTCCAGAGTCCCAGGCTCCTTTTCTCCTTCCTGCTGGTCCTGGGAATTGGGGGTGGAGTCTACTGGCAAGTGGAGTCCATGGCCAAGTGGGGGTATAGCAGATGGGTGTGACATTGCTAGTGAGGCTACAGGACCAGACCACAGGCCAGGGCCTTATTTTCACTGGCTGGTTTCAGCAGCCTTACCACAGAGCTACCTTGGGGAAGACTAGGCTAATATAAGTCAGTTTTCCAGAAACTGAAAAATGTGTTCTCATCTGAGCAGGGAAAATACTGATTCATTTACTCTTAAGTGTTAGCATAGGGAGCTGTTTTCTTCAGTTTGTATCAGTGTTTAAACTTTTTTTTTACTCCACATGAAGTAAACTAAGCCTCCTTTCCATCAGACTTCAAGGTGAAGGAGAAAGAAGCAAGTCTGGCAAGGGTCCTTGTACCTTACCAGGTGGGTCCCCCCTCTCCTTGGTCACACAGACAAATGGAATCCAAGGAGGTTTACTGAGGCTCTTTCGCACATAAGAGCAGAGCGGGAAGGCAGATCCCACTCCGTCCAGGGCTCTGAGTGGGACACTGGTGCTCCAGAGAAGGAAGAGGCCAGGAGCTGCTGGTGTGGGAGCGGTCCTTCTGACCTGGCCTCAGAGCTGATGACCCACCGTGCATCCCCGCCCCCACACTCACCAGCCCAGCCTCCCGGCCCTAGCTGACCCCTGCTTGGAGTGTCGGGAAAGAGGGCATACTCATTCAACACTGGTTCCCCTCACTTCTTGTTCCTTTCTAGTGAGGTCCAACTGGGTGGGCTGGAGTGTTCCTGCCATGCACTCTACTGCCTCCCACAACTTTCCCTCCCTTGACCTAGAAGCTGGGTTCTGCAGGCTCACTTGAGGCCCCTCTTTTCATTCATTCACTTACTACACTGAGCACTACTGGTATTCCAGGCACAGGGGCAGGGGGACATGGAGACGACTCAGACCCAGGCCTGCCCCTCCTGAGAAGATCACAGTTCTGTGGCGAAGGCTCTAGATAAAGAGATAGTTACAGAATCGGGCAGGAGGTACTCAGATTCAGCCTGGGGCAGGCCTCCCAACATCAAGGAGGCAGGGTCCCTGGAGACGCTGCCAAAAGAGCTGAGCCTGGAAAGATGAGCAGCAGTTGTCCAAGCCAAGAAGAGAGTGTGAGCAAAGGTCCTGTGGCAGAAGCTCAGTGGAGGTGGGGGCTGGTACGGTGGTAGGACAGGGTGTGGGGAGCACTTAAGGGTGGGCAGGAGATGGGTCATGTCGGGTAGCAGAATCAACTGCTGAATTCAATCCTGACTCCGTTTTTGATGAATTCTTTATTTTATTCACTCCTCTTGTCCCTGCTGCCTGCAACACTGCCTGGTGTCTTATGGGTGTTCAGTCATTATTTTGAGTCTCGATTCCTTATTTCTCAAACAGGAAGAGCACTTATTTTTGTCTGTGCCCCAATATTCTCTAATAGCACCTAAAGTATATAGTAGGTGCTGGGTAAACACCTGGCGAGTGGCTGACTGACGGAATGGTCTGGGGCTTGGCCTACTGTATGCTTAGTCATTAGCGGTCATGGGCACTACAGTCACCTGTGGCTGAAGAAGCAGCCACAGGCCACAGTGTGATGGAGATCAGCCTTATGTGCCCGTGTAGATCCAGCAACTTCTTGGCAATTCGTGACTTCTTAACAAGCACTCTACTTGTTAAGAAGAAGAATCATGAACTTCTGCTGAGCAAATTCAATGCTTTTACCCATATCCTTTGTCTTTAGTGACCCATTGGGACTTGTGGAAGTAAATCCCAGTCCCCGGGGCTGTCCTGGCTGATGCCCCCTTCGTAGCCTCCAGGGGCAGCCAGGCCTTGTGGCCACCCAGGATGGGCATGGGGACATGTGGAGGAGTTTGTCCTCTCAAGATGAGCCCAGAGCCTGCCCAGGACCTCCCCCCGGGGCAGGACACCTGTTCCTTGGAGGGAAGCTTGCAGTGGATTTCCCGAGGCCCTGGAAGGTGAGGTGCTCCTCCCTGTGGAATGGTGGTTAGAGCTAGAGGTCCCCGAGCACCATGTTCCGTCAGGGAGAGGAGGTCACCAGCTCGCTCTTGTGCAGCCTGATGGAGCTCTTAGGAGCTAGATGGGTTTTTTAAATTCAGGACGAGGTATCTCGGGCACACTAAAGAGACTACATATGTACAGGTACCATTGAAGAAATAAGTATGAGGTGGGCATCACGGATGCATCTCGCCTACTGAATAAATTCCAAAGTCTTCTGTGTCCCTTGCAAGAGCCCCTTCTGGCCTCCTCTTCCACCCGCAGCCTCCGTGCTGCCCAGGCTCTCTGGGATCCTTCATCAACCCCACTCGCCGCCTCCCTCCACACTTCTCCTTTCCCTTTGCACTTGCTCGCCCCTCTCCTGCCACCATCGCAGAGCGAGTCCCCTAGACTTCCACATCTCAGCCACAACAGCGCCCGTCTTCCAGGGACAGTGCGGGACTCCTGCATTCTCTGAGGCCCCCAGTGGCCAGAGTGATGGGCCCGAGGGGTCCTGGAGGGCCAAAGACGTAGCATGGAGCTTGGGTCAGCACAAGGGCTCTGGGGATATTTGATGGACGCCCGGGCCTTGGGGTCCCGGGGGGTGCTGTGTTTTAGGTGACCCCTGAGGTCTCTTCTCTGGGAAGACGTTCTTGCTGCATCCACTCGACTGGCCACCCAGAGTTTCTGAATTTCTAGGCAGGAGCTCATCCTCAGAAAGAGGATCAGAGTGATCCTTCTTATCCCAAATGTGGATGTGCCCTCGAGACGGAGAAACACTTGGAGTTGCAGCTCAGCCTGACCCGCTCCTGAAAAAGAACACAGTCGGCGAGCCGTGGGAGGAATTTGGACGGCGTGATTCCTTCCCTTGTCTTGCCTGTGTGGTACTTTTCAGCACAGATGTAGTCCCCAGACTGGCGTTATTTTTTGTCTAAGATTTATATTAGAGAGAGAACATGAGCGGGAAGGCAGAGGAAGAGAGAATGTCAAGCCAACTCTCCTCTGAGCGAAGAACCCAACGCAGGACTTGACTTCACAACCTGAGATCACGACCTGAGCCGAAATCGAGTCGGATGCTTCACCCACTGAGCGCCTCCCCCCCCCCCCCCCCCCCGCCCCCCCCAGAGTGGCATCATTTGGAAAAAGAAGAATTCTACTAGAATTCAGTGAAACCAAAGTCGACTCCTTTCTGCCTGAAGGTCTCTGCTCACTCATGGAAAGGCTGTTGGAACCTTCTCCATGGCAAGGGCCCCTCTCTGGCTGGAATTCAGTGGGAAGTGACTGGCTAGCGCGCTGACATCGGGATGTGTTTTTGCTTGGGTCCTAGTCATTCCCATGGTTCTGGGGGTCCAGGCTGCTGCAAGGCTGTGCCATTTTAAAGTGGAACTGTCGGCAGGTGGAGTGAGCTGTCCCAACCGGACAAAGTCCCAGAGCCACGGGAGGTGTCCGGGAACCATGTAGTGGAGTGCTAAGTCCGGGGGGGGGGGGTCAAAGGTCAAGTGAGGAAGCAAACAAGATACAACCGGGATGTGTCTTCTGTGCGAGTGGAAGTTCCTTGGTTGTAAGCGGCAGGTATCATAGGAACTGGGTTCTGACTGCCTTCAGTGAAACTATGCTCTTTTTTGCTGTAGAAGGTTGTAGATGGTCATTCATGGGATAGAAGGAACAAAGAACAGAATCTGAAAAAGGACAAGAGTCAGGTTGCCCAGGTGGCGGCAGCTCACAGAGGCTCATTCTGGAGCTGCTACCACGATGACCCAGCATTTACAGCCCCTCCAGCCCCACCTCAGCGCCTTCCCCCAGGTGGGGCTCCCTGAGCGTCTAATGGGCTTCACCTGGGTAGAGGTGTTGTTTCTAACAGAAGGGCATGGACTCCGGACAGCCCTGATGGCCAGCAACCGCAGCACCTGCTGGCCCTGACTGGCTGCAGCTACTGTCCAGGCTCCCCTCCACTGCCCTGCAGCCCTGACTCCCAACCCACACCCAGCCCTGTGTCCTCATGTAGCTTCTCTTTCAAGGCCCTGCGTCCCAATGGGGAAACTTTGCCTACCCTTCAGCTGTGTTATCCAGAAGCAGCCCAGCAGAGGACTGGTTTGCTGGAAACCATGCTTGAAACTGAGCTGTCCATCCCTTTGGCAATGCTGGGGGGTGCTCTCTCTCTGCAGCGAGGGCGGCCGCCTTCATGGTTACAGAGCACACTGCTGCGTGGGGCACAGAGCATGGCACTCAGTGCCCCCTGTCTTTAGGCTCCTGTTGCTATTAAGTCTTAATCTATCTTCATCAGTATTGTTTTACTATGAATCAGTTATTCCATTGTCATGCTCCTGATTTCATTAATTGATTTATTAGTTGTTAGATAACAGAAGCATCTTTTAAAGATTTAAAGTATGCAGAACAAACTCCCGTGTAGCCACTGTCCTGCTTAAGAACTATTGCCAGTAGTTCTGGCATTCTCTGAGCACCCCTTCCTGACCTGTCCACTGCCCCTCTCCACTCCCTAGGACGGGCTGCCCTGCCTTTGTGTTTATGATTGTCTCACTTTTCCTAGTGATTTTATCACATTTGTATCTCTGGGTGACATATTGTTAGATTTTCCATGTTTCTGAACTTCCTATAAAGGGAAACACCCTCTGTGTGGTCTGTGGCAGCACTTTCTCATGCAGTGTTACATGAAGGATCCACGCATGCGTTTGAGACTTCTGCACTTTTTTATGTTATTTTTTGATAGATATTAAGTTTAATGTCATTGACTTTATTAACATTTTCCCTTACAGCTTGAGCCTTTTTGTCTTATTAAGATAAGCTCTACCACAGCATCCTAAAGATAGTCACTTACATTCTTCCGTTTTCCTTTTCACAGTCGTCTGTAATCCACCAGGAATGGAAGAACTATTAGTTCGAGCTTCCATTCCCCCCCCTTCTGGATACTTAGTTATTCCAGCACTGTTTATCCCAAGGCCCATTTCCTCCCACTGACTAGTACTGTCCATGCACATGAAGCTCTGTTTCTGTTCTTTAGCCTGTTTGTCTAAGATGTCATTACTAAGGCGGCGTCATAATTCTTGTGGCCTCTGGAGGCACATCCCCCCTCCCCACCTTATTCTTCTTTAGTCCCTTTGTACTTTGATACACATTTTAGAATAAGCCCAACAAATAGCAGGAAAAACCTTGAAGAAGCTGACAGGAACTGCAGCAAATCATTAGATCAATCACACTGGGAAGAACTTGTGGTTTCAGAATATGGACTTTTATACTCCATGAAGATGGTATAGCCCCCCACCCCCCCTTTTTTTTTTTTTAAGATTTTGTTTTTAAGTGATGTCTACGCCCAGCACAGGGCTCGAACTCACACCTCTGAGATCAAGAGTTGCAGCCTCCACCGACTGAGCCGGCCAGGTGCCACAGTCTCCCTTTTTCTGTTGATCTAATTTTATGTCCGTTAGTAAAGTTGCTGATATTCTTTATAAAGATTTTACACATTTTTTATTATATTTATTTCTAGATACTTTGTCTTTCAGATACTACCATAAATGCTAGAAATAGACTTTTGGCGGTCCCCTGGGTGGCTCAGTCGGTTGAACATCTAACACTTTATTTCAGCTCAGGTCATGATCTCAGGGTAGCAAGATCGAGACCCACCTCAGGTTCCATGCTGAACGGGGAGTCTGCTTGAGATTCTCCCCCTCTCCTTCTGACCCTCTCCCTGTGTGTGTGTGTGTGTGTGTGCACATGCACTCTGTCTCTCCCTTCTTTCTGTCTCTCTAGAACATAAAGAAATAAACAAATCTTTTAAAAAATAAAATAAAATAGACTTTTGAAATATCTTTATATTTTCATAAATAATTTTAAATAAATCTTCAATAAAATACAATCTGCAAACCACAAAATTCATTTGTTTAAAGTATATGACTCAGTGGTCTAGTATTTGCAGAGTTATGGAACCATCACTGCAAATCTGTTTTGGAATATTTTTATCACCCCCAGAAGAAATGCCCTCCCCATCAGCAGTCACTCCCCATTTCCCTGGCACCCGGTCCCTGCAGGAAGGGTCCAGTGACCGAGGGAGGGAGGGAGCGTATACTGGAGTAGCAAGCTTCGTGTCACACATCGCCCAGCCCCTGCCTTTGCTTTCTGTCTTATTTCAGTTTTGTTTCCCCTCCCATCTCGAACACTCCTATAGCTTCCAAGCTCATCTCTCATTCTCTGTCCTCACACTCTGCCCAGACAACCTTTTCCAAGGAAAAGAATGTTCCAACCACTTCTCTCCTGGGAAGCCCTCCATAGCTCCCTTGGCAATCCAGCTACGCGGCTGACACGGTTCCTCCGGGGAACTGGAGGCTGATGAGTCAAGTGCTGTGGAAACAGGCTTTGGGGTGTAACTTCCTTGGGGTGGAGAGAGACTCTCCCGGGCCCTTGGTCTGCTGCAGTCCTCAGAAAGTAAACACAGTCGACCTGATTATTCCCCGCACTTCCTCCTGAGTCAGAGCTATCTCAGGTTAAGTCAGGAAAGAGGCTAAATTAAGCCTTGAAACCAAGCTGCCTTGGTGACAGGCACTTTGTTTTGCTTGAGTGACTGTGATGATGGGTCTTTGGTTTTAAGGACAGCACTAATTGCGTCCCTTTAGACCAACCGTGGCGAACATTCCCTGCCCTGCAGAGACAGGGAGATGCCCGGTCCCTCCGCAGTACCCGCTCATTCATTCCACATGCTTCTCCCAGCCCCTGTCCCGTGCCGGGCCCCGAGCTGGGATGCCGACGTCAGCAGCTTGCCCTCTCAGGGCTTGACATCTAGCTAAAGAGACTACAAGAAACGAGATCCACGACATCACTGGTACTTGGTTAGAGGTCTGTCCAGAGCAGAGGAAGCTGTGGATCTGGAAGTACCTGTACTTTTTCGTGCCTTCCCACCAGAGGAAAAGAGGCAATCTTTCTAGCATTCTCAAACAAGCCAGCCGATCCAACCCCTTTGAGAAACTGTTTAACGCTGTCCAGTAAATGTACACATGCACCCACTGTGGCTCAGCGATTCCCCTCCTGGGTGTAGGTAGCCAATAGGAAATTGCATGCTAGAAGCTTTATGTCCAAAGAATAAATTGCAGACAAAGATTGAACTCTGGTTAATATATGCATGCTGTAGTACATAAGGGGCTTGTAGTAATATTTGCAATTTACTTGGAAATACACCCAAGAAAGGAGATGGATGCAAAGACACACGGATAGAGAGTCGATAAAGAAAGTAGAGTAGCATGTTAATGGTGGAATATGGGTGCTCCCTGTAAATTTTGTTTTGTATGTTGAAAAATTTTATATAAAACATAGGGAAAAATGCAAACATAGATTTGCCAGCAGACACATGCAAGAATGTTCAGAGCAGCATAATGGCTCAAACTGGAAGCAATCCAAATGTCCACCAGCAATAGGTAGAGATCTAAATTGTGAGTCTCTTTGTATCATGGGATATTGTTCTCAGTAAGATTGAATGAGCCACAGATCCACAACACAGATCCATTCAAGCAGGTGAATTTCACCCATGGAACACTGGGGGTGGGGGAACGAGACTCAAAAGATAACATGCTGTATGATTCTATTTGTATAAAATTCACAAACACTCAAAACTAACCTTGGGTGTAGAAGTCAGGATAATGGTTTGGGGGGCAAAGGGTGGGAAGAAAGGAGAAAGAATAGTAAGTGCATTCGGGTGCCATGGGGGCCTCCTGGGGTACTGGAAGTTTCTGTTTCTTGATCTCGATGCTGGCTAAAGAGATGTGAATATTGATCAAGCTGTGCGTTTAAGGTCTGTGCACTTTTCTCTGTGTGTACTATCCATCATTAAAAACTATACTAGGAGAAAGGAAACCAAGTAGAGCCATCTGGAAGCTTTGCTTAGCTGAGCTACAGGGTTAGGATCCCACTCTGAGCCTGTCTAGCATACCAAAGCTGTGAACGAAATGAAACGTTGCTTTAAGACATTCATTCATTCCTTTCTGCTTATATACATGCTGCATTAATTCCCCGGCTTCCACTGATTGTCTCTCCTTTACACAGACGTCTGCCTGCATATGCTGTGCTCCAAATCTAGACTTGATCCACACGTCCTGACCTAGCCCTTTCCAGGTTCAATGCCCAGAGGAAGGGGTGTGCAGACATTTCAGTTTGCAGCCATACCCCCCACTTTCCTGGATTTCTGTTTGTGATCTTTCCTGGATATTGGCCCACAGATATCTTGACCCCTCTATTGGTCAGTTCTCCAGAGAAAACAGAAACAGTAAGAAAGATGATAGACTGATGATAGATAGGTACAGATAAAAAGAGATTCATTCCAAGGAATGGGCTCATGTCATTATGGAGGCTGGCCGGTCTCAAGACCTGCAGGGTGAGTCAGCATCCCAGAGACTCAGGAGAGCCGATGGGCTTAGTTTCAATAGGAAGACAAGCAAGATCAAGACCCAAGAAGAACCAGAGTGATTCAATCTGAATTCAAAGGCAGGGGAAAGCTGATGTCCCAGCTCAAAGGCAGTCAGGCAAGAGAAATTCCTCCTACTCGGCCCTTTTGTTGTATTTAGGTCTTCAACTGATTAGATGAGGCCCACCCACTTTAGGAAGAGCCACCTGCTTTATTCAGTCTACTGACTGAAATGTTAATCTCATCTAGAAACACCCTCACAGAGACACCTAGAATAGTGTTTGACAAATGCAAGGGGGCCCTGTGACCCAGTCAAGATGACACACAAAATGAACCATCACAACCGCAGAGCATGAAACACTTTCTGGCTCTGAGAAAGGAAGGGCGGAAGCCTCCAGCGGCCCACCAGTTCCCCTCGATGAACATGTTTATTATCTTAGAGAAAGAAAAAAAAAAGGATGTTAGTGACTGCAAAATGTGTCATGCAAACAAGTCTGAAACCTACAAATATGGTTCAAAAGGTAATGATAATAATGAACACCCGAGACCTCCCCACCCATCGTAACAGATGGAAACGGCCAGTGCATCGAAGGCCCTCAGTGCTTCCTCCAAATGGCCTCCCACTGTCCTTACCTGTGAGACACCTATCTCCTGAATTTGATCATTAATCATTCCCCTGCTTTCTATAAAAACCAAATATATGTCTATAAACAGTACATTGTTTAGTTTTGCCCGTTTTAAGCCTTTGTGCATTGACACTTGCTGTATAAAGTCGTCTGCGTATCACCTTCCATTCTCCATTATGTGTTGGGGTTTTAGCCACGTCATCACTTGTACCCTCAGTGCATTCATTTCACTGCTGCATAATATTCCATTCTGTCTAGCCATGTCTCATGCCCAGACCACCATGTGTCCATCTGTTTTATACTTGGTGCATGTTTGGGTAGTTTCTGGTCCTCTGCTATCACAAAGCTTGTAGGCTTGTCCCATCCACATCCCCAGATACAGGAATTTCCCTAGGGTCTACACCTGGGGGAACCGGTGGCCTGCCTAGTTGTGCAATATGTCTCTTTGCTTTCTAGATAATCCCAAGGAACTTTCCAGAACGGCTATACCAGTTTATACTCCTGCTAGAGGCTATGCAAATTTCTTACGGGGGTCTTCTCATCCCTTCTGGTCCCAGGATATCACCTTCCCCAGGTCCCAGCCACCCTGCCCACACTGCCACCAGTGTTCCCATAATGTGTCCTGTATATCGTGCCTTCTTTGTACAGATGCAGGGCAGTGCATACCTGGGTGGCATCTCATACATGAATGCGTGGAAAATTCCCGCCTGCCTGACTGCTATTCAGTGGCCTCTGTTTCTGCTTCAAGGAACAGGGAGAGAACAGGGTCAGAAGAGTAGGTGGCCCCTGGCAGCCCCCACCCCCAGGGTGATCTCTTCCTGCCAGTGTCAGGACAGTTAAGCCGCGTGCTCTGCTCTTTCTCTGCGGCCCAGAGCCGTGTGTCCCAAGATTGGATCCACAGGGGATTTTTCCGCTCCCAGGCACACTCTAGTGCCCAGGCATGGAATCACCCACTGCGCCGGGTCTCCCTGCTACGGAGAGGAGGTCTCCCTGCTAACTGATCGTCTCTGGTGCTGCCTCTTTCCCATTACAGGTTAGCCTGGGGCGGAAGATAAAGACATTTGCCACCAAGATGGTAATCACGAGTGGAAATGAGGAGGACAGAGAAGGCCAGGAGAGAGAGAATAAGGAAGAGAGTATCTTGGCGATGCTGGGGATTATCGGGACCATTCTGAACCTGATTGTTATCATATTTGTATACATCTACACCACTCTGTGAATGGCCCGGAGGGTGCTTGGAGCCCACGGGGGTGGCCGGAAGACGGGAGCCCTGCGTGTCGACACAGCCATGATCAGACGCTGTGCAAACAAGCGGGCTTGACCTACACACGCTGCTGGAGCAAATGCACCTTCGAACTTTATAAAAGGGTCACACAAACCAAGCCTGCCGCCAGGAGCAGACACTAAAGCACAATGAATCCAACAAGACTCATTCACACAACAAGGAACTCAGCGTCTTTGGCCCAGGGCCCGCGAGACCGCTCGGAAGACCAGCCTTTAACGCCGTCGGTGAGCAGATGGGGGCAGAAATCCACGGTCCCAGATCTCTGATGGCTCTCACGCCTCGGGCAAGGGCAACAGGGCAGTGTGGCTCGGGGGTGCATCACCCGGGACATGCGCTCGGCCTCCACTCCACGGACCGTTCGGAACAAAACCCTTTGACACACATCCCACCCATCAAAAGTGTCTAACTATTTGATACTGGGGAGATAACTTATTTTTCTTTTTTCATTGGCTTGACGTGTGTATCTGTTCATATCAAGGTTTATAAATATATATTTTTAATAAATGTGCTCTATTTTTTAGCATGAACCAAATATTTGGAGAGGCGCTCCTGGAGTCCTAGAGCCTTCTTTGGTTTTATCTGCTTTGCCCCGTAGACTCGCAGGTGTTCTGTGGTATTGCCATTCTTGTCCTGCTTTGAACATCTTCAGTCTTTTACCTTCTTTCTCTCTCTCTCCTTTTCTCCCCCTCTCTCTCTCTCCCCCACTTTTTGGTCTGGAGGGCATTTCCCATAATACCAGCCATGGCCCTGGTCAATGCATGTTTTCAGATTGTCCGTTGAGCGGCTTTTTGTTGTTATAGGGGAGATCTAAAACGATCGTGGGCATGGGGTCCTTCGTTGCACCGTATCCTTATTGAGAATTTTGCATGAACAAGGGCTGAGTGATAGATCAGCTTCTGAGAGATGTAAAAAGGACTGTCATGGAAGCAGAGAGGGCAGCTGTATCCACAGATCATCTCTAGGATGGAACATTCAGCTTCTTCCTGGCAGCATTATTATTTCATGCTTGTGACCATTTGTCGATCAGATTTTTATCTTAATGGCCACATGCTGTGCAAGATAGGGGAGACCGAGGGGGTAGAGGCCAGCGTGAGTGCATAATCCCTCCCTTAGTGAACTGCCTGGGACCGTTATCAAAGTAGTTGGGATGTAAAGGGCACGTGGATTCCGTCCCCGCAGGAGAGATCTGGGTGTTTCAGGCTGCAGAGATACCCCTGTGACAGGTGACCTTTTAAGGGCACAAGAAGGGGTCAGAATGATCACCCCCAAAAGATTGCTGTGCTTCCTTAAAGCTCCTGGTTTACACCCCCGCAAAGCCACTTCCTCCCCGGTAGGGTTGGGTGAATATATATGAATTTGCTCTGTTCTCCCAGCTCCCTGAGCCGGGTCTTTGCCTGGCTGTGACAAAGAGGGTCACAGTTCCTTTTGCCAGTGCCAGACTTGTTCATGGATGAAAGAAGCAGCAACTTGCCTTGTTGGGTTCAAATGACGCGCGGCAGGTCTCTACCGCCAGATCTCTCCCTCCCCTTGTTGTGGTATCTGAAATTCCACCATTAGAGAGTCATTTCTTGTGCTCTTCTAAGGGACCAGGTTCTTTTATTAAGCAGATGCCCTTGAGCACCTGGCTCTGACATTATTCATCTGGTGTCTTCTCTTCCCTACCGGAAGCAAGTAGACACGCATTTAGGGCACACGGTGTGCCAGACACAGTGCCGGACACTTTCTATTCCTTAGGTCATTGAATTCCCCCTGTATCCCTGTGAGATGGGGAGGTCTTTTCCCAGCATCGTGGAAGAAAGGCGGACTCAGAGAGATCATGTGGCTGAAACGCCTCCTCCCGATCTGATCGTTTCCTTAGCCCAGCCAGGACTGGGCTTCTGGAGAGAGAGGAAATGCTCAGGAGGGGAAGGCGCTGGAGAGAGCCCTTGGGGTCAGGTCACAGACCTGATCGCTTTGCTAAGGGCCAGCTCCGCACACCTCCCCACCCCCTCCTCCATAAAAATAAATAAGCCTTGGCAACTCCTTGGACACTGACAGAATATCATACAAATAAGGACAAGGGACCAGAGGAGGCTGGTTAGAAATAACACGGGATGTCGGGCGGGGGGAGTTATCTACCAGGTTCTTTGTGATTCTAGAAAGACTGTATGAAAATTCTGAACAGTGAACAGAGTAAACAATAAAGGTGCAATGGATTAAAAAAAAATCGATGTCTTCTCTTCTTTAACATCAGCGTGTTTTTAAGCTTCTCTCTCATTCCTTCCTCTGTACTTTTATTATATTCAAAAAACACACTAAAGAAAACCCAGAGTGTAACGCTTTTCAACAGAGACTGTTTGGGCCCTAGAAGCCACGAAGCTTTTTCAAGTATACTAGTTCAAAATTTATTGAGGGAAAAACTTCCTTTCCAACCCTCTGAGCCGCCTCCCGATGGTTCTTCTAGCCTGGAATCCGGAGCCTGGAAAGAAAGCTGCCCGGTCAGTGCATGCTGGACGCAGGAGCGGCAGTCTCCTGGGTATCTGGCACGCATGGTCTGATCCCCACTCTCACTTAGCAGAACCCAAGAACGCACGTGGCGCACACTCACAGCTCCCCCGACAATCTAGAGGAGTCTTCTGAGAACAGTGAAGGGAGATGCTGCCTTCAGCCCGGGGTCCTCAGAGTCTTAGTAAGTGTAGGGAGCCCAGCCTCGGAGAGCGTAGCAATAATCCCGACCACAGAGGGCCTGTGCCCTCCCCAGCACTTTGCGCCCACTCTGCAGGACCCTCCCAACCACCCCCCCTCCCCCCCCCCCCCCCCCGGCCATGAGATGTGTCTGCTTATTCCAGTTTGACAAGCTGATGGAAACGGCTCTTAAGAAGGCGGTTGGATCGTTCCAAGTTTGCAGGGTGAGGAACCAGCAGAATCAGACCTTCTGATTCCGGATTCCGAGCGCTGTCAGCAGCTTGTGTGGCCCAGGCTATGGGGGGTCAGCTCCGCGGGCATCCGGCAGATGTCGGCTCAGAGCACACTGCTTCCCACCACTCCTGGAGCTCCCTGATCTCCATGCAGCTGGCCCGGGCAGCACGGCTGAATAGACACCTCTCACTTCGGCCCCAGGGGAGAAACTCAGACAGTCCAGTCCAGGAAGCAGAGGTTTGGGGCTGCAGAGTGCTCGCCTGTGGTCCGAACCGCATTTGGGGCTCCTACACGTGGGCATCCCACCCCAACTCTAGGACCCCTGGTGTTCCTCACCTGGAAACTGGAGAGATAATGGCCCCCAAATTCCATCAGGTGGATACATCTACTGCATTCAACTGAGGCAGAAAGTGGGACCAGCAAGGTGAGTTACTTGTCAGGGGCCCAAGGACTGTGAATTCATGCAGCACGGCGCCGGGCCGAAGTCCTGGGGACCGCTGCCTTCCCCCGTGCAGCCCAAGTATGAGATGGAGGCCCCCAAAGAGCGAGCCCCTGAGGTCCACTGGAGGGAACAGGATGCCTCAAAGACCTTCAGGTTCAGTGTGAATGACCCAGACCCTGCGAAGCCGAGGAGGGGCTTGGGGTCCCACTGACTCTACCGGATAGGGGAGGGACAGGACCAAGAGACGCTTTCCCTAAGACTTTTTTTCCCTTTTTTTTTTTTTTTTTTTTTTAAACTCATAAAGCCAACTGATACCTAGGCGGGAGCAAGTCCCCAAGTCACATAGCTCAGGAGTCCAGAGACGTCAAGGGAAGTCTGGGGAAATTTTATAAAGACTTTTTTCCTTTTATTTATTTATTTTTAATTTTATTTATTTATTTGACATAGAGGGAGAAAGAGAGTGAGAGAGGGAAACAGGCAAGGGGAGTGAGAGAGGGAGAAGCAGACTTCCCGCAGAACGGGGAGCTGGATGCGAGGCTCAATCCCAGGACCCTGGGATCATGACCTGAGCTGAAGGCAGATGCTTAATGGCTGAGCCACCCAGGTGATCTGAGACTTTTTCTTTTAAAAAGAGCTTCCTGAATTTTAGTTTTGGACTAAAGGGTATTATGCTGAGCAAAATAAGTCAACCAGAGAAAGACAACTATCTTATGGTTTCACTTCTTTTTTTTTTTTTTTTAAGATTTTATTTATTTGACAGAGAGCACAAGTAGAGAGACAGGCAGAGAAAGAGGGGGAAGCAGGCTCCCTGCTGAGCAGAGAGCCCGATGCAGGACTCGATCCCAGGACCCTGAGATCATGACCTGAGCTGAAGGCAGAGGCTTAACCCACTGAGCCACCCAGGTGCCCCTTATGGTTTCACTTCTATGTGGAGCATCAGAAACAATATAGAGGATCCTAGGGGAGGGGCGGGGAACTGAAGAGGAAATCATCAGGGAGGGAGACAAACCAGGAGAGACTCTTAATTACAGGAAACAATCTGAGGGTTGCTGGAGGGGAGGTGAGTAGGGGAGTGGGGTAACTGGGTGATGGGCATGAAGGAGGGGATGTGATGTAATGAGTACTGGTGTGATATGCACCTGACGAATTACTGAATGTTACATTGGAAAAATAAAGAGCTTCCTGGATATTGGCTGCACCACAAGGCCTTTTTCCAGTGCACGTTGCTGTGATTTCTATGCAAAATCTAAGACTGAGAAATGCCTCTTTATGCCGCAACAGAAGGGGCCTTTCATTCTTATTTGTCTTTTCATGAATCACACACACATGGTCACAGTTGAAAAGAGCGAATACTTTTTTAAAAACTCTTTAAAATTTTTTCAAAAATTAAAATAATCTCCAGATACCGCCACCCAGAATCAAGTTGATATTTAGTGCCTTCATTCTAGACCCAGGTGGCAGGCACATCAGTTTGGTGAGACCGTTTTTCTTGAAATATTAAAATGTTGTTGCCTTGAGGCAAGGCACGCTCTTGGTCGTTGGGGATGTTGGGGAGCCATTGTCCCTACATTCCCTGTTCTAATGGACAGCTCCCCTTGTTTCTCTTACTTGCTGGGTCCGAAGGCATCCTAGATGGCCATCTTCAACAACCACCCAGACACTTCAGCATGAGCAGTTGGAATATTATAATTTACACGAACAGCGCCACGCTGTGAACACTGCTCTCAGATATTTTGTCTTTAACAATCAGGAATATGCTTGCCTATCAATGAGTCTTGGGATTCTGTCGCTTAGATGTACCATCACTGATGACCCTGTTTTCTTACTGTTGGACCTTGAGGCTGTTGGCAGCGTTTGCTCTAAAGCACCAGCCCAAGCACCCTGGGATGGTCCCCTCCAGTAGTATCAGTGGGTTCCTTCACAACAGCGTGGAGGAAGTCACTTCCCCAGACTAAAGTGATGGTGGGAATCCCGTGGGTGCAGGAAACATACGCTTCTTCTCAGATCTCAGCTGCAGAGGGCAGCCTGGCCCGAGTCTTCAGAGAGGCTCCCAGCTGACCAGGTGTATTTGTAGGTGGGGATGCAGGTGGAACGCAGGATGATGACCTGGGCCAGGACCCCGGGTCGCAGGTGGTTGTGCTGGTCTTAGACAGACCTCCCAGATCTCCAGGTCATTAGGAAAGCCGAAGGAGACAATGCAGATAGAGCTCCCTGCGGAATGCCTGGAGGACAGGTGTGCTGTCATACATTGCTGGATGGCAAATCACAGGAAGTCTTTCAGTTAGAGTGTCTGTCTCTATCTCCCTCACCACCACCTCCTGCCTCCCTCTGTCCTTATTTCTCTTCCTCCCTCTCCCCTTTCCTCCCTCTCCTCTTAGCACCTGGACCTCTGCCCACTTTCCTGTGAACACTGCCATCTGCCACGCTTGGTCTTAGGGCATCTCTCTGCCCCTCAGGAGCCTACAGAGCATCAGAATGCCCACCAGTCTCCTTGCATCCTGTTCTCTGCAGAAGCAGTCTCGTCTGCCATGCAAGCACTTTCCTGATAGCGACTTCGGGAGCCCAGACTGGTTTCCACAATGTCACATGTTGGGAAGAGAAAGTTCCAGAGGCCAAATTCCCGATTCTGCCTCTGAGAGCGGTCTCCTAGAAGACCCTGTGTCTTCTGCTTCACTAAAGGCAGGATTTCTATGATGGGACACCCTGAGAAAGACCCCATTGTGGGCCAGGGGACTGTCTGACATCACTGCATAATGATTCTTCCCTCTCGCAGGAAGCAGATGGAATGAACAGACAGCGGATATTTTCTGTTGTTCGTAAACAAGTTACACAAAATGGTGCATGCTTCTGGAAGAAAACGAGCAACATATTGCTGTGAGAAACAAGATCACAAAATAGATGAACTTTTCCCTCCAAGACTCTGTTAAGAGGCATGCTTGTGAGACAATAATGGGGGAATTCTGCAGAACAGGAGTCAGATCGGACGCCTCTACTGCAGACTAATCAAGGGTCAGTGCACCTCGCTGCCTAGGATAGCAGCCTGCCAGGTACATACCCTCGGCCTTAGAGCCTGGAGTTCAACTCTGTTGCCTGTTTTGGTCACTGAGAGGACAGCACAACTCAATGTCCTGTTTGGATAGGAGGAGCATCCCACTTCCCAGCCAAGGGCGGGAAGCTGTGGGGTAATAGCCGAAGGGTCTTAAGCATTACAGTTAGTAAGGAAACAAAAGGACAATGTCTTTAACTAGGATCGGTCTCACTGGGACTAAAGGAATCAAAGTTAGAACAAGCAAAGAGGTGGGTCCGCCTTAATTCTGGCAAAAGCCAAAGTTCACGCCTCCAATCTTCCCTACCCATAAGCTGCCATCTTTCTCTTCATCAGAAAGTGGTCACTTCTGTCATGAAAGGCCAAAGGCATAGACCGATGATGACCCATCACTATGGACCAGTTACACATCCAAGCTTCTGGGATGCCTGTGTGTCACTTAATCTGTGGGACCTCCAGCCCAGGAAAGGTCACTTCAGGCCTTTCCTCACAAACTTGCATATTCCAGAAGAAACTTGTGGGTTCCTCTGGGAGTCCATACACATTTAGCTTACCTACCCCTTGAGTCAGCTCCCAAGGAGACTTGTGTTGATAATTCATAGGACAGGAGTCAGACGACACCCCCACAGCGCTCTTGTCTCCCTGTGCCTTAACACCCTCCTCCCTTCTTGCCCTCTGAGACTCTATTGTCCCAGCGTCTGAGGCCATTATCTGACCCAGGTTGACCATGTTTTTTTCTTTGGTAACTCTGTATTTAGTTCTGAAGAGTCCACGTTAATGTTTTTGATTCTCAAGACTCTGGTGTAGAACTTTGGATTCTGAAGTTCTAAGACTCTGCCTCAGCCTTAGAGAGGTATGAATTCAGCTTCAGTGCGGTGGTCTGGTTGGACGTTGGCTTGGCCACCAGAACTGGGCAACAGTTCTTTCCTATCTCACTTCCCTCTGGAAAACTCACTGGACAAGTCCATTGCTTTGGGTATTTGAGCAAATAACATGATCAGAAAGCCCATCTCTCAGTCCTTGCTAGTGACTACCCCCAGCTCTTCCTGAGAGCCAGGAAGTCAACCAGAAATGAGGATGGGGTTTTGAACCTGACAAGTCTTCTGTTCCAGTCCCCAGTCTGCTCCTGATCAGTCATAGATCTCGGACCGGAATCTTTTTATTTTTTTTTAAATTAAATTAAATTTATTTATTTTCAGAAAAACAGTATTCATTATTTTTTCACCACATCCAGTGCTCCATGCAATCCGTGCTCTCTATAATACCCACCACCTGGTACCCCAACCTCCTACCCCCCCCTGCCACTTCAAACCCCTCAGTTGTTTTTCAGAGTCCATAGTCTCTCATGGTTCACCTCCCCTTCCAATTTCCCCCAACTCCCTTCTCCTCTCTAACACCCCTTGTCCTCCATGATATTTGTTATGCCCCACAAATAAGTGAAACCATATGATAGTTGACTCTCTCTGCTTGACTTCTTTCACTCAGCATAATCTCTTCCAGTCTGGTCCATGTTGCTACAAAAGTTGGGTATTCATCCTTTCTGATGGAGGCATCATACTCCATAGTGTATATGGACCACATCTTCCTTATCCATTCGTCTGTTGAAGGGCATCTTGGTTCTTTCCATAGTTTGGCAACCATTCGGACCGGAATCTTGATGTTTTTGAACTTTGATTCTCTTGCCATGAATTTAATAAATCCATTCCCTCAGTGTAATTGTGTAGATTACATTTTTATGTTGGGAAACTTAAGAAAGTAAGCTTCTATTAACTATTAACAGCAACTAAATGTGTGTGTATGTATTTAAGACATTTTTCCTACTAAGGAATAATGATAAGGATACAAGAATCAGATTCAATGTTTCAGAATCTTCTTAGGGACAAAATTAGCCATGTAGCTTCACCTGAGATGGTGGCAAAGGTCTATTCAATTGAAGAAACTAAGTATTAGAAACTTGGAAGTCACTGCATATTGAAATGTGAGCATAGTGAGCTCCTCATAAATCATTCCATATTTTAGTTCTGTCTTCTACCCACAAAGAAAATGAACACAGAAAAATGTTTAGGAAGACAAAGATGTGTGACTTGTAAAGAACATGGCAGGATGGGAAAATGTGTAAGTTTTCTGTATAGATAGAACTTACCAAGAAACTTAACCTTCAGAAGAATCTTTGTGGAGTGGATGGGGCAGAAGGAGACCAACTGTCAGTCTCAATCAAGAATTAACGACATCATTCTTGAATCTCCAGGCCACTCCTTATGTCCCCTATGCTATCTTTCTCACTATTGCAGAAGAAGACAGAACCTTAGTCAAGGCTTCCAGAAGGGGTCACCATAGTGCTCTCCATCTGTGATAGTAGATGGCACTTCTCTTCCTGAGGTATGTCATTTCTCTGAGCCTTATCTCTTCTAGAAAACTGGATGATACTTTGCAAAGATCCGGTGAGGATTTACAGATCATGCTTGTCCAGTGCCTAGCAGGTGCTTAGCACATAGAAGGTACTTACTGAGTGAAAGTTCTTACCATTATTTCCCTAAGATAAAAGAGTAAAGAACTTGATTCATCTCCTTGGAGGTTGGCCTTAAAAACCACCTCTTCCAACACAGCATCCCAGACTCTCTTTCTAAGTGATTTCACCTTGGAAAATGGAAGGAGTTGAAAGTTTCTACTACTGGACACCTGGATGGCTCAGTGGGTTAAGCCTCTGCCTTCAGCTCAGGTCATGATCTTGGCGTCCTGGGATCGAGCCCCGCATCGGGCTCTCTGCTCAGCAGGGAGCCTGCTTCCTCCTCTCTCTCTGCCTGTCTCTCTGCCTACTTGTGATCTCTCTCTCTCTCTGTCAAATAAATAAATAAAATCTTTAAAAAAAAAAAAGAAAGAAAGAAAGTTTCTACTACTTACTAGCTGTATGACCTTGAGACAAATGACTTGTGTGGGCACTTTTTGTCTTAGAGGGGTGGATAGGGACACACCAAGATTTAATGTTGGTAGCCCATTCTTGTTAGCCAGTTCCCATACTGTATAGGTTAGTAGACATTTTAAATGATCACTTTGCCTCCCCCTGTTACCTTATCCCCAGGCTTCCCACAAAAAATCAGTACACTCCACTCTTTGCTTTATCCTCTGCCACTATCCCCCAACCTCTGCCAGCCTCCACCACCTGCTTCCTCCCAGGTAAAGAATCTTTGAGAAAAATCTACAAAACTTCTCCTGATTTGCCCCATGCTGATCCTTATTACAAGATATGTCAGTCCTTGCCCCATCTTCCCCTTCTGACTGAGGCTGCCTCACCAATTGCACCCTGCAGAAAGCAATAGCAGATTCTTCCTTGCTCATGGATAGCCACCAAAGGTCCAGGAATAGGGGCACCTGGGTGGCTCAGTGGGTTAAGCCTCTGCCTTTGGCTTAGGTCATGATCAGGGTCCTGGTATCAAGCCCCACATTGGACTCCCTGCTCAACAGGGAGCCTGTTTTCCCCTCTCTCTCTGCCTGCCTCTCAGTGTGCTTGTGATCCCTCTCTCTCTCTGTCAAATAAATAAATAAAATCTATTTTAAAAAAAAAAGAAGAAGAAGAAATAAAAAGGTCCAGGAATGGATGACTGACCCAAAGGTGGCCTTTCCACTGATAGGACACTTGATATAGGTAGCCTGACTCAGAAAGATGGATTCAGCCAATGAAATTCCCAAGAGATATAGATAGAAGATTCCAGGAAAGATCTAGTCAGAAGGATAAATATACTGAAAGCTTCCATGATGTAGAGAGGGCTGGGAATATCTAGGGACCGTGTCCACAGCCTGAAATCTTGAAGATAATGATCAGAAGAGGCAAATGAAACTTACAGACAGTGTGATCAATGGAATTACTGGTTCTGATTCTTCACTACTAGATGGTAATATCACATGCTGTCTTTTCTCTTCCCACCTCCCATTGTTAATTCTCCAGTCTTTACTTTGGGTTTGGCTATATAACTTGCCTTGGCTAAAGGAATACTAGGGAGCGTGGTCCAAGTTGAGGTTAGAATTTGCTTTTGTATTTGGCATTTTCTCCTTAGAGCTTGTGACACAGTCATGAGAGAATATGCCCTGGGTATCCGGGGCCACAGTAACCTGAGTCTGAAAATGGGCCACTAGGATCAGAACTTCCCCAGCCACCCAGGCCCTGAGTCACTCTCATCAACCTGAGGACATGCGATGGGAAATAAGTCATTACTGTCGTTACTCCTCAGCTTCTGTGCTTGTCTCTCATCAATAGCTGACTGATAGAGGCAGAGCAAGGTGGATACACCATGGCAGGGAGAAGCTTCTATTTCTGACACTTCCAACTGGGAATTTTCCCAAAACTGACAGTGCCCTCATCTCTCCTCTGGATTTTCATGGAGCTCTTTGTAGTCGTGCAATAAATGCTTTTTTAATTTTTTAACAGTCTCATTAATGCAAATGTGACATGCACGTAAGCTGTCTATTCATTTTCTTCACTGAGCAATCTGGCATTGGGATTGGCCACTCTGCTGGCCAGCTGGGCTGCTCTCTCCAGGATGGTTCTGTGGTCCTTGGAGGAGACACCGTGAGCAATCTCACAATGAGATTTGTTCCACAACAGCAGCACTTCAAGCTCCTTGACATTGTGACTAGGAACTTCCTGAAGCCCCTGGGCAGCATGGGCTTTGTTTCCTTGTTGTTCCTGTAACTAATGCTGGGCGTCAAGACCTGGTCCTTGAATCTTCTGCATACCCTCCTGGATTTCTGCCAGTTGCATTTTATTTTATTTATTAGTAGTATTAATTATTAATTTAATTATTTTTGACATATCTGTCCGACTGGGTGCCAGATGAATTTCTTAGTCCTCTTTTTAATGATCTTGGGCTTCACCACAGGTCTGAGGGTGGCCGTGATGCCCAGTGGCAGATGGTCGCCACCTTCACTGGCAGTGCCAAAGAAGAGAGTATGAACTCTTATCTTAATTCCAGAAAATAGTCTTAGTTCTTAATCTCACAAAACAAACTGAGGTTTGCCAGGGGGAGTGGGGTAGGGAGAGGGTGGTGGGGTTATGGACATTGGAGAAGGTATGTGCTATGGTGAGTGCTGTGAAGTGTGTAAACCTGGTGATTCACAGACCTGTACCCCTGGGGCTAATAATACATTATACATTAATTAAAAAATTAAAAAATTTAAAATTAAAAAAAAAAGAAAGTAGTCAGGAGAGACAGATTTGGGGGAGTCTACAGTTTCTACAATGCACGCCTCCTTAAGAAAAAGGACACAGAATTACAAACACAAAATGAGGAGCTAAAGTGAACCCTTATTTATAATGACAAATAGGTCACAACAAATATTTTAAGAATTTGAGCAGACTTCTTATTTCTGTCCAGATGGAGTAACTGGTACCAAACCAGCCTTCCTGCCATAAATAACTAAAAGCTAGACAAAATATATGGACCTACTGTCTCCAACATCATCAGGCAACAAGCAACACAGGACTGATCCCCAAGAGAAAGGAAATAAATGAGATGAGTCACTACACACCGTTATCTCTCAAGAACATAGATGCAAAAATCCTTCTAAAATCTACAAATCACATTGAGCAATATATTTTAAAAATATGCTGTGACAAAGTAAATGTAATTTTTCTCAGAAATGAAAGGTTGAATGAAACAAGACAAAACCAGAGAGGGAGACAAACCATAAGAGACTCTTAATCTCAGGAAATAAACTGAGGTTTGCTGGGGTGATGGGGTATGTGGAGGGCTGGTGTGGCTGGATGATGGACACTGGGGAGGGTATGTGTTGTCGTGAGCGCTGGATGTTATGTAGGACTGATGAATCACAGACCTGCACCCCTGAAACAAATAATACATTATATGTTAATCCTAGGAAAAAATCAGTCAGTGTCGTTCACCACATTAGCAGGATAAAGGTTGAAAAGCATACGATGATCATCACCTCATCCCAATAGATACAGAAAAAGCAGTTGGCAAAATTCAACACCCCTTCATGATTTTTTTAAAAATTTTGGAAAATTAGGAGCATAAGCAAACTTTCTTTTTTTAAAAAAAAGAAAAAGATTTATTTATTTGCGAGAGAGAGCATGGGGAGGGAGGGGTTTAGGGAGAGAGAGGGAGAAACTCAAGCAGACTCCCCGCTGAGCTCAGAGCCCAAATGGAGCTTGCTCTTTTGATCTTGAGATCATTACCTGAGATCATGACAGCTAAAATCAAGAGTTGGATGCTTAACAGACTGAGCCCCTCCGGTGCCCCATAAGCAAATTTTATAAAAGTGTTAAAGGATGTGAATCATGAGAGACTATGGACTCTGAAAAACAATCTGAGGGGTTTGAAGTGGCGGGGGTGTGGGAGGTCGGGGTACCAGGTGGTGGGTATTATAGAGGGCACGGATTGCATGGAGCACTGGGTGTGGTGAAAAAATAATGATACTGTTATGCTTAAAATAAATAATTTTTTTAAAAAGTGTTAAAGGATGTATAATAAGAAAATCCATAGGTAAAATTACAATTAATGGCCAAAAACTGAATGCTTTCCCCCTAAACGTGGGAGAAAAATGCTAATACAAAAAATATGAAGTAATGAAGAATAAATTTAAAAATATAGGCAACATCTGCTCATTGAAATACAGATTTTTGCTAAGAGACATTTTAAAAGATTCAAATAAATGGAGAGATATTCCACATTCATGAATTCAAAGACTAACATGGGTAAGGTTTCAGTTTTCCCTAAGTTTGAACCATGCATTCCACAAAATCCCTATCAAATTGCAGCATCCTCTTTGGGTGGTACCTGACAAAATGATTCTAAAATATATATGGATATGCAAAGGACATGTACAAGCCTGAATAATTTTTAAAAGAACAATTCTGAGGATTTACATCACTTAATTTTAAGATCACTCAAATTTACAATTAATGAAATGTTGTGGTCTTGGTATAAACCATGACAAAAGGATCGACAGAACAGAGTAGAAAATCTAGAAAGAAACCCGCACTTAATAGGCCAACTGATTTTTAGCAAAGGTGCCAATACAGATTAATGGGGAAATTAAAATCCTTTCATCAAGAACTGCTCGATCAATTGAAAATATATATGGGGGGGAGCATGGGTGGCTCAGTGGGTTAAAACCTCTGCCTTCAGCTCAGGTCATGATCTCAGGGTCCTGAGATCGAGCCCCGCATCGGGCTCTCTGCTCAGCGGGGAGCCTGCTTACCCCTGTCTCTCTGCCTGCCTCTCTGCCACTTGTGATCTCTGTCTATCAAATAAATAAAAATCTTTAAAAAAAAAAAAAGAATTTTTTAAAAAAAGAAAGAAAATATATATGGGGGGGGGAATTGAACCCTGACTTCCTATCTCATACAAATAATACAAAATTCATGTGATGTGACTCAAAGGACAATGTAGAAGCCAAATTTATAACGCTTCTACAAGAAACCACAAGGGAATATCTATTCAACCTTAGGATAAGCAAAGATTTCCCAGGGAGGACACAGAATGCACCTACTAATAAATAGTAAATTGATAAATTATACTTCATAAAATTTAAACCTTTTGCTCATCAAAAACACCATTAGACAAGGAATAGTCAAGATACAGACTAAAAGGAAATACTGATGATGTATTTATCTGACAAAAAACTTGTAATCAGAATACATGAAGATTTTATACAACTCAATAGTAAGAGGAAAACAACCCACTTTTTAAAAAATGAGTACGAGGCTTGAACAAACATCTCACAAAGGAAGACATACAAATGACCAATCATTATGAAAACTTCATTAATCATCAGGGAAATACAAATTTAAAATACCAACTACACACCCACGCTTTGGATAGTTTTCCCGTTTTGTTTATGTCTTCTGAGCCTCCAAAAATATTCACCAGGCTCTCTGAGATATCACTCACCAAGCAAGGCATGAACGGTTTCATAAAGTGTGAGGGATTTTTTGTTGTTGTTTGTTGTTGTTTGTTTTGTTTTGTCTTTGCTCCTAAATCCAAGTTGTCATGTGCACTTAAAACCATCCAACTATGAGACTCTGGACTCTTGAAAGAATCAGAAATTCTGCAGAGAAGCTTCCTTCCTATTATATTCCAAACTCTATTCCTCCTCCATTATTAACCACACACTTCTGGTGCACTTTTGGTCATAATGCCCGTTAAGTCAGTTAAATGAGAGACAGTTTTCCTGGAAGCTCTTCTTGCACTGGGCGAGCTAGTAATAGCTTAACTATATATGGAAGTAGCTGAGAATGACATACATTTATTTCACAAAACTAAAAATAAATGTGTCCCTAGCTCAACATACTTTTAGCCAGATACCAAAAATGTTCACAGCCTCGCCAGTGTCACCTCGTCCAGAAGGGGATGTGACCAAGGGGAGGTCAGATTGGAAGGAGACAGCAGTATTAACCAATTGTGGTTAAAATATTTTACTTTTATAAAAACATATGACCCTCTGGACACATTGTTGGTACCGCACCAAGGGCCTTGTAAAAAACCTGTTCAGGTCTTAGAGGTCCTGAAATGTTGGCTTTGTTAGTTCATGGGGAATCTGCTACTAGGATCTTACAGCAGACACCTACAATCTTGTTTGTAAAAACAACCCATTCTCCTCAACAGTGCTCTTCTCTTATTTGATGTGGTTCTAGAAGGACTTACCTCCCACAGGCCCAGCATGAATGGGCATAGTCACCTTACCCAACTGAGGACAATTAGAACTAAAGACGGGGAACAGCAGCAGTCCCTTTGATGACAAAGCCGTGAGATGCCAGTGGACATCATTGTCACCATCATCACCAAAATTTGCTGGCCACCACATAGCATTTACAATACTATGTCTATTTTAGGTGGTAGGCTCCAATATCATCCACATTTATACAGATGGGAACACTGAGGCTTGAAGAGGTTAACAGACTGCTGATGGAACAGAGCTGGTAAGTAGAAAAGCTGCAGTTTGGGCCCAGGAAGATTGACCTGAGGGCGCCCATGCTTCACTACTCTATACGGCCTATTTGATTTCTGCTGTGGGAGGAAGCCTTTCTGAGAGAGTGGAGCCCATGTGCGACAGGACACAAAGATGAGTAGGAGGTGTTCATCTTTCCCTTCCTGGGCTGGGGTCTTGGGAACTTAGAAAAATTTTGTGTTTCCTGTCACCGGCAATCAAATCTCTTCTCACACTCTGTCAGGGTAATAGGATAGAAGGAAGAGAACATAGGACACTGTCCTGGGATCCTGATCACCCAAACGTTGCCTTTCCTCCCAACCACCCTTTACTCAACACATCTGATTATAAAATTTGCTAGCACCCTGGCGACCTTCTTCAGCATCTGAGCCCCTAGCTGTCCAGCATGCAGGGACCCACAAGTTAACAATTATACAGACACAGCCAAGGGATCTTCGGTGTCCTCTGGTGCACCCCTTCTGCTTTACAGCTGGGGAGACAGGCTCAGGCAGGGGAGGGGACGAGCCCAAAGTCACACTGCGAGTGGGCGGCACGACCAGAAGAGAACTACCTACCTGCCTAATGACACCAGGAGGAAGGGCCAGGCCTGGTGTGACTCGTACTGTGCAGGCTGTTTTTGGCTACAGGCTGGCTACCCCCGCAGAGGCTGTGGCTGCCAGCTGGTGGAAAGAAGGCACAACCCATTTTCCTGATGTCCCTTGGAAATGTGTCACTCCTTCCTGCCAAGGAATGTGAAATATTTATTTTCTTTGTTAACAGCTGGCCACAGGGTTTTATGCCCTGGAATCCTGATCCAAGTGGAGAATATATATTGGCATCCTAAGTCTGGGAGGCAGACAGTCAGGTAGATAAAAAGCTAGATTTGTTCCAAAACCCAGACTTGTGTAAACACCACTAAATATCCATCCATGGACTAGAACTCCAAATTTTTGGCACAGTCAACCCTACAGTGCTG
Organism: Mustela nigripes; assembly: GCF_022355385.1. NCBI lineage: Eukaryota > Metazoa > Chordata > Mammalia > Carnivora > Mustelidae > Mustela > Mustela nigripes. The sequence goes on from NC_081569.1 coordinate 136,699,908, forward strand.
TGTAGCTTGTCAAGCAACAACGAAGAGGGAGACAGGTATAGAGAATACAGAAGGGAGGTCTGGGCAAAGCCAGCTGACCTCAATTCAAGATGCCCACGAATGGAGGTGTGACTGATCAGGAGACTGTAGAGGACAGTGATTAAGACAAACAGTGTCTTAGAGTTCAACTACTTGGTTCAGAACCTGTCTTTACTACTTACTAGCCAGAAAACTTTGGCAAATTACTCAACCTCTTTGTGTTTTAATGGTCTTGCTTGTGAGGTGGGAGTATTCATAATAGAGCCTTTGTTATAAGAATTAAATGAGTTTTCGTACATGTGAATAACCAAGAACAGTGATTTGCTGTTATGATGAAAGCCGGTTATGACTCTGTGCAATTCATGGCCTTCTTGAACTTTAATCACACCCCCACGAAGTGCTTCTGAAATCATATTAATGAGAACACAAGGACTTGCCTGCAGTCCCATGGGCAGACCTTCCAAATCTCCATCATTCACTCTGATCCTTTCAAAGATACCTTAGCTTTAAGGTCAAGCTATCTTAAAGTTGGCTTGCCTTTCCAACTTTCCCCTGCAGCTATTACACAAAAATTATAGAATGGGGTGTCTCATAGCTTTGACTAAGGCACCAAGGTACAACAGATATTAGATGTCAAAGTGGGTGTTGAGATAGCCTCTTACTCATGCTGGGGTGTTAAAGGGTCAAGCATGGAGCTTGGGAAAGAGTTTGCAGGGAGTATGTCTTTGGAAAGGATGAGGGGCAGTGAAGCCCATTTTTCTGGAGGATAGGCAATGTCTCCCCTTTGACTTCTAAAGAGGGGCTTCAAGAAGATAACTCAGAGAATAATGGGGGGCTCCTGTAGGTTGAAAGTAGGTAACATAGGGGACTAATGTCTTTCGTTTTGATTTTTTTAAATTTAAATTCAACTGGCCAACATATAGTACACCATCAGTTTCAGATGTGGAGTTCAATAATTCATCAGTTGCATAGAACACCCAGTGCTCATCACATCACGTGCCCTCCTTAATACCCATCACCCAGTTATCCCATACACCCACCCCCGCCCCTCGAGCAGCCCTCAGTTTGTTTCCTATAGTTAAGAGTCTCTTATGGTTTGTGTCCCTCTCTGATTTCTTTCCACTCCGTTTTCCCTCCCTTCCCCTATGATCTTCTGTTTTGTTTCTTGTATTCCACATATGAGTGAAATCATGTGATAATTGTCTTTCTCTGATTGAGTTATTTAGCTCAGTGTAATACCCTCTAGTTCCATCCACATGGATATAAATGGTAAGTATTCATCCTTTCTGATGGATGGCTGAGTAATATTCCATTATATATACATATCTATATATCTACCACATCTCTTTATCCACTGATCTGTTGATGGACATCTCGGCTCTTTCCATACTTTGGTTATTGTGGACATTGCTGCTATAAACACTGGGATGCAGGTTCCCCTTTGGATCATTATATTTGTATCTTTGGGGTAAATACTCAGTAGTGCAATTGCATCTCATCGTGGTTTTGATCTGTACTTTCCTGATACCAAGTGATGTTGACCAGTAATCAAAAATCTCCCAACACACAGGAGTCCAAGGCCAGATGGCTCCCCAGGGGAATTCTACAACATCTAAAGAACTAATACTTATCCTTCTGAAGCTGTTTCAAAACATAGAAATGGAAGGAAAACTTCTAAACTCCTTCTGTGAGGCCAGAATTACTTTGATCTCAAAACCAAAGACCCTAGAAAAAGAGAGAATTACAGACCAATATCCCTGATGAAGCTGGATGTCAAAATTCTCACAAAAGTACTAGCCAATAGGATCCTACATTAAAGGGATTATTAACTACAACCAAATAGAATTTCTTCCTGGGCTGCAAGAGTGGTTCAATATTCACAAATCAATCAACATGATACATCCTATTAATAAAAGAAAGGACAAGAACCATATGATCCTCTCAATAGATGCAGAAAAAGCATTGGACAAAATACAGCATCCTTTCTTGATTGAAACTTTTCACAGTGTAGGGATAGAGGGAACATACCTCAATATCATAAAAGCCATGTATGAAAAGCCCACAGCGAGTATCATTCTCAATGGGGAAAAACTGAGAGCTTTTCCCCTAAGATCAGGAACATGACAGGGATGCCCATTCTCTCCAGTGTTGTTCAACATAATACTAGAGGACTCGTTTCTTTAACACAGGGGTTTAACTGACTGACCATAGGCACACACCAACAGAGTATGGCTATGTTGGGACTGGCTGCATTCAGAGTTTGTCGGTACATAGGAAATATGTTTCCCCTGGGTTACATGAGTGACACTGAACTGACAGCTAGGGAAATCCATTTCCAATCCTACCCAAGAGGACCACCTGGAGGGGCAATGGACTTCTATAAGGAGAGCCTTGTGGAGGAGATTGCAAAAAATGAAGCTGAGGCTAGCTAGAGGAAGATGCTCTGGTCCAGGGAATGAGAGATAGGTGGTCCTTCATACCGGAGTGGAATAGAGTCTCTGAAGAATCCACAGAAGTGCTCTCTGGGAAGAAGAATCAGCTTTAGACATCTTCTAGGCTCAGTGAGCCTAAAGCAGCTCTTTCAAAGGTCTGGGTCAGTTAAGAGAAACAAAACAGAATGGAGCAGGAGCCCAGGGCTAGCAAGAGTACAGAGATATTCCCTCCCCTAACCTGAAAGCCTCACTGGAGAGAGAAGTCTCCAGAGCCCAGACGGAGTAGCCACAGGAGAGAGCTGCTTGACAGGAGCTGTGGGGACTCACCAACTCAGGAAGTACATCAGGGAAGGAGCTGGTAGGTCTCCTCCTGACTGCTCTCCCACTCCTAGTCTCCCATTGGAACTTCCTATGAGGTGGACCAAGTGGAATCCGGAGGTCAAGGACACTTGTTGATGGTCCCTGCAGATCACTGAAAGAACTGACTGGAGAGCAGATCAAGGGGGCCAGTGTAAGATCCCACTACATGCAACACCCTTGGCCTGGAGCTCCTCGAAAGGCTATCAATCTACCACTCTTAATCCCAGCAGCGATTTGAAGATCCTGTGACTAAACCAGAAGCTCAGGCGAAGTAGAGATTTTAAACTTCTGGTATATACTGGAGACCCAGGAACAATGTCTGGCATACAGTAACCATTGATTGGATGGATGGGTGGATGGATGGATGGGTGGATGGATGGATGGATGGATGGATGAATGAATAGTCTCCCTCATGCATGGAAAATAGCTCTGAAGCTGAGGGGAAATATCATCTATGGCAGACAATATCCACAAAAGTTGCTTTGTCATTTCAAGAGAGAGGAGAACCAGTATGGCGCTTCTTAGGGATGAAGTGTTCAACAGGTACTTGCCAATGACAAGAGGTCCAAGATGAAGTGTGGCTAAAAAGAGCCATAACATGAATGGATGTCCCATAAGAGCTTATAGGAAGCCTTTTACTTAGATTTTCACCTTCTTTTGGCATCTGTTTGCTCTTCAATTCAACAGATACTTGTGGAGCCCTAAATGGCCCTGCCAAGCACTGCAGATAAGTAATGAGTAAGAGAGAATGTTATTTGGGTCCTCTGGGAAGCAGATGCCAAAGCCAAGTTAGGAATTTAAAAGACTTATGGGGGCAGCACAGAATGAAAGATAGAGGAGAGGAAGCGGGAGTGAGCAGGGAGAACCTAGGACCCCGTGCAGATCTAAAGGTCAACAGTGAGCTCCGGTGCAGGCTGCCCACCAGAGCAGCCCTGGATTGGGCAGCAAATGCAAGGCCAGAGTACCCTTGCTGTGTTCAGTTGTAGGCTGGGTCTCTGATTGGAAGCTGAGGTGGAGCCTAAAGGTGCTGGGGAGGGAGGCTATCATGAGACTGCACCCCCTGCAGTGGAATGGGGGTTCTGTCCTGAAGAGAGATGTAGATGGCACCCCTTCATAGCTTCCAAAAATACACCTGGCACCATTCACATGTTCTGGTTTGTTCTCCACTTCACAGAGCTGGACAGGAAGTTCTTGGAAGAGCAAGGTCAACAACTTATGCTCCTTTGCTGTCTTCCATGCTAAGTCTATGGCAGCTAGATATCGTTGAATCAGTCACTCACGAACTCATTCATACACTCACTCAGTGCACATTTCCTGGATCCATACCCTGTGGTAGATATAGGCTGGGCACTGGGATAGGATACAAAGACCACATAGATGTTACCTCTGCCCTCGAGGTGAGGGCATTCAGCCTAAAATGACAGAAAAGATTTATTTATTTATTTATTTATTTATTTATAAAGATGTTGTTTATTTATTTGAGAGAAGAGAGAGCACAAGCAGGAGGGAGTGGTGGAGAGAGAACAGGGAGTCTGGAGCATGGCTTGACCCCAGGACCCTGGGATCATGACCCGAGCTGAAGGCAGATGCTTAACTAACTGAGCCACTCAGCTGTCCCAGAAAAGACGTATTTAAATAATACTAAGAAATAAAGAGAGAAGCAGTGTTGGTGATGGTGGTGTGAGTCAGAGAGAGCAACAAAGAATCACTTGTAAGGGTCTTGGTTGAGATCAAAGACATTCTGGACATAGACTAGGACATAGACCCAGAGCAATGGGAATGGAAAACATTGAGGGAAGAGTGAGAAACATGGAGCCTGTTGACTGGTACTCATAATTCCTAGAGAGCCCTCTGCACGTCTTTTGGCAATGCTACCATGCAGAGTCCTGTACCTGATTTCCCTAACTTTAGGTACAGCAGCCTGAAGCCATATTACACCTTGTGGAATATGTGCCCAGCAATTGGTATATATAATCTCATTTAAGACGTGCAGTAGCCCAAAAAGCTAGGTGTGGTTATCCTTAAGTCACAGATAAGGAAACAGAAGCACATAGAGGGGAATTCATTTATCAAGTGAATGACAAAGCTGGAGCTTGAACCAGGATTGTCTGATAACCAAAGGCTTTTGGATTTTTAGGACATTGGCTTCATGTTGCTGAAAACTTCCACTGGTTGTTCCCTGAAATGAAAATCAGGGACAGACTGACCTCCTGGGACTGGAATCCCATGTGCTTTCCAGGAAAGAGCCCAGTGGCCCAGTGCACCTAATTCTTGCATCACTTTCTGCCTTTTTGAAACACGTAGAGTTCCAGCAGCTGCTCCCCCCACCCCATTGAGCCCACAGAGCAAACATAACAACCTGCAGTGACATTTCATACAGAGCCTCTGTGAGCCCTTTCCCAAGAGCCCAAGGCTGCTTCTCCTGAAACTGCAGGATCTACTGACTTGTCCATTCATGCAGCCAAACTGTGTGGACCACCAGGCACCAGGCTTGGCTAGAAGCTCTGAAGATGATTGTGACATGGTCTCTGGCCATGAAGAGAAGCTAAGTCCCAGGCTGGTGGGGGATCAGTCACCAGCCTCTTATCCAGGAGGCTTTTTAGCCTGGGGTGAACTGGAATATAATGGGAGCTTTCCTAGAAAAGGTGACACTTGAAGAGTGAGTAGGGTTTGATCCTGGGATTAAAGGTACAGAATGTTCTAGGCAGAGAAGATATCAAGCACAAAGATGCCAAAAGGAGAGAAACAATGGGGTTGTCTCCAGTCCTGTCTCCTGGCTGTCTCCTGTCTCCTAGCCCAATGACCTATTGGTGCATATGCCAGAACTTTCTAGCACTGTGTCAGAACACCAGGTTGTCTAGAACCCGATGTTTTGATGGTTTTTTAATTTTTAAATTTTTTTCAGATAACACACATTTTATTTATTTGTTCATTTCCTTAATGAACTTCAGGAGGGTAGAATTTGATTAACCATAATCCTTGTTTTTTTTTCTATCATTACCTGTTCATGTTTGAATCACGTTTAGTCATTTTAGACAAAGTAATTATCGAAGTATAGTTGACATATAATGTCTCAATAGTTTCAGGTGTACAGCATAGTGATTCAATAATTCTTTTTTAAATTTTTTTAATTAAAAAAAATTTTAAGTAGGCAGAGAGGCAGGTAGAGAGAGAGAAGAGGAAGCAAGCTCCCTGCTGAGCAAAGAGCCCCTTGGGGGGCTTAATCCCAGGACCCTGAGATCATGACCTAAGCCGAAGGCAGAGGCTTAACCCACTGAGCCACCCAGGCGCCCCTAATTAAAAAAATTTTTGAGTAAGCTAGACATCCAATGTGGGACTTAAACTGAGATCAAGAATCACATGCTTGGGGTGCCTGGCTGGCTCATTTGGAAGAGTATGCAACTCTTGATCTCGGGGCATGAGTGTGAGCCCCACATTGGGTGTAGCAATTACTTAAATAAGTAAAACTTTAAAAAATTTAAAAGAAGAGTCACATACTCTACTGACTGAGCCATCCATGTGCCGAGTGATTCAATAATTCTACATAATACGTGATTCTCACCATGGTAAGTATAGATGCTACTTGTCACCATACATGTTATTACAATATTATTAGCCACGTTCCCTTTGCTGTACTTCTTATCTCCGTGACTTCTTTATTTTGTACATGAAGTCTGTACCTGTTGGTCCCGTTCACCTATTTTGTCCAATCTCCCGCCCTACTCTCCTCTGACCATCCCCAAATTTCTTTGTTTTTAATCTCAAAATTTTCTCCAAGCACAGGCTTTTAAATTCCAGGCTCATATGATTCTTTCCAGAGTCGATTTTTTGGGGTCTGAGTGAGCTACCTTCAGTTGGTCAGATGTCATCAATGTTCACAAATGTACCATCATCTTGACAGCCAGCCTCAACTTATAAAACATTTATGAAACATGCAATTGGTCTGCCTCCACCCTCTAAAATATTTAACTGCAAAAGGTGAGGCAGACCTGCAAAGAGTGGGCTCAGACTGGCTCCATTCTGCACCAAGGCCCTTTTGAAACCAGCTCTCTTGTTAGAAATCAAATATTAATATGAAAGATGAATAATTCATTACTGAGGCTGAGTCCCTGAGAAACTCAGTGGAAATCCCTGAGAGGGGCATTCAGTGCCCCAGTGGCTATAGACCCCGCTCTTTCTACCAAGTTCATAGTGAGAGGCCCTGGTTCCCTAGCATGGGCCCAGAACTGCCTGCTGGCCCCCTCATGTACTCGCGTGCTGGATGTCTTCCATTTGCTTCTCCAGACCACTCTACACTTCTCTACTCTGCTCTGTGCTCTTAGAGGCTGAATTCCATGGATGGCCACAACAGGTGCCCTTGACCTCCAGCTTCCAGTTGAGTTCAGCCCGTGGGGAGCCCCAGTAGAAAATGCAGGAATTATGAAGATTCCTCTTCATAATTCCTCAGGGAAGGAGCTGAAGAAATTTATTCCTTCAGCTCCTTCCCTGAGGGATCACTATTGGCTCGCTGGAAGCCACATCTTCTCATGGGTGACCTCTCTCCATAATTCTCTCGAAGTTCTGGGAAACATCCCCTCCTCTTGCTCCTTCAGATGGTGGTCCCAGCAACTCGAGGTGCTAGCCACAAGTACCACACCATCATTTACTGATTGCCTTGAACTCTATCCTTAGATTTGTATTTGGTCTAATCTTATAAAATTACTATCTTGAAGATAAAAAGTTATCAATATGGGCAAGCTCATGTTTCAACCAAATCACTATTTTAAGATTTTATTTATTTATTTGACAGAGTGTACAGTGAGAGAGGGAACACAAGCTGGGGGAGTGGGAGAGGGAGAAGCAGACTTCCCTCTGAGCAGGGAGCCCAATGTGGGGCTTGATCCCAGGACCCTGGGATCATGACCTGAGCCGAAGGCAGATGATAATGACTGAGCCACCCAGGTGCCCCTCAACTAAATTACTCTTTAATCAAACTTCCTCAATTTACCAATGTGTATGTGCTATTTCCTATCATAACTTTGACTGAAATAGAAGATATTTGTCCTGTGCTAATTACTTTGCTTTCTGCGCCTCAGCTCCCTCATCTATAAGCTGAAGATGCTGCTCATAATTGAACCTACTTGAGAGAGTTGTTCTAAGAATCAAATAAGTTAAGGTACAGCAGGGAGCAAAGCAGTACGTGGCAAGTAATAATCTGTTCAGGAGATGTTGAGGAAGGTGCTACCCACTCCATGGATATTAATTCCATGAGATAGAAGAGTCAGAAGAATTGACTCATGACCATCTGAGCAGGAAGGAGACAGGGTCCTCTGTAATCCTCAGTGAAGAAGCATGGAAAATAATTTATGTTTATGTGGTTGCCATAGCCTGGAAAATTCATCCTGTGAACTGATTTAGCTATTCAATGAAAAATCTATTCAGTGCCTACTATATGGCTTCCAGGCACCATGGAAATACAGCAGGGGGCACATCAGGGACCCTCATCTTCCCCCTATTCTTTTCCTGGGAGGGACACAGACAAGAAAGCCAGACATTACATTTTGCAGAGTACTAAGAAATATGGAGACTAGGGAAGTCAAGGGCACCATAGGATCCCAAGGAGCACGGACCCCAATTCAGGAAGTTAGAGGATGACTTTTCACAGAGGGAACTATCCCATTGCTGACCCAAAGGAAGAGCAAGAATCATCCGGACAAAGAATTGGGACAGTGAAGGGAACAGCATTCCCATAGAGGAAATAGGATGTCAGAAAACTAAGAAATGAGAAATGATAGCATGTGTTGGATAGTCAAAGTTCAATGTGGCTGGAGCATGTCCTGGGTGTTTAGGTCAGTCCCTGATACATAGCAGGTACTTAATTATTAATGAAGAAACACAGGGAACAGCCATATCTCTAATACACACACACACACACACACACACACACACACACACAGGGAGGAGAATAGTCTCCAAGCGTAGAACATTCTCTTCCTGCCAGCTCAATGAGTGCTGTTGCTCATCTCCATGAAGAACAGCTCCCTGGACACCTTAGGTCATCCCCTTCTTTCCTGTTAACCCACCGTGTATCACAATGTCAGAAACATAGTCAAGATCTCTAGAACTCCGAGACCAATTCTCAGGAGAAGGAAGATGGTATGAGGTTAGAAGCCAAGACTTTGGGAAAGGGTCTGTGAAGACCGTTCACCATAGGCTGAGATGTCAAAACAAAGGAAGATTATTTTTTTTCTCATCCCAGTACCACTTGCTATGAAACATAGGCCCACCCTAGTTGGTTTACGTCAATCACACTCCATTGTGGTTCATTGTGGTTGATGTGGTTGATGTGGTTCACTCTCTACTTCAAGGGCGTAGATGCCCAAGATAATCCATTGAAAGAGTGGAACAAAGTGTGAATTCCTATATTTTAATATTAAATTTCATGCATATCATCTACACAAATGTTGCTGCAATAGTAAATGTATCCAGTGTGCAAATAATTTTTATACATGTAATGCACAAAGAGAGGGGATCCAGCACAGGAGTTCAGAGTAAGCGTTCCAGAGCCAGGCTGCCCGGGTTCTGCTCCCATCTCTGTCCTGACAAAATTGTTGATTCTCCATGTGCCTCTTTGTTCATTCATAAAAGGGCAGTAATAAATGTCAGCACACACAGGGTTGCTATGAGAGTTGAATCATTGTATAAATGTAAAACACTTAGGATGGGATTTGAAACATGGGAAATGAACTGTATTTGCTCTTTTTACTACTATATAGTGCAGGCATGGATGGGGGGGTGACAAGTAGTTCTGGTTTTGGTGGTTATGCCCTCACCTGTAACACCCTTTCTTACCCTTTCTTTGAGACTAGGCATTCTCTTATCCATGAAGCCTTCCTTTCCTGTCCCCGCCCTCCCTGGTGAGGGTAGTGACTCGTGTAGACATGCACAGCCCCACACCCACACTGCAGCGGGTTTGCCCACCATCTGGCTTATCAGCATCTTCTGCTAGCTGACAGTGGAACTTGGAACCTTCTAGATGTGTCCTGACAGTTCCTGGCACAGGGCGTGGCACACGGTGGATGCTTTCAGTACCTGAGAGTGAAAATAAACTGAATTTATCTGAATTAGAAATAAAACTGCTTTCAAGTCCAAAGCAATTTACCAGCACAGCCCATGTGCCCATGGGGAAAAACCTTTGCCAGACACATAGAAAGGAAATTAGCAAGATCTACCCCCACTGCCCACCATTCCCTCCAGAAGAAGCAGCTGAGATTCTTCTCTCTAAAGAGATATTAATTCTACCCAGAAATAAATCCCCAATGAGCCTCCCAGGGAGGCCATTAGCAGACCACAGTTACACACTGGCAGGAGTTCCTTCCTGTGCAAGTCCCACTGAGTCACATCAGAATTCTTTTCTCTTGCGGAGCAGCTGGCCCGAGCCCGAGGGATGGCCAGCAATTACAGAAGAGTAAATATTTCAGCAGCACAGAGTCAGGTTCTCAACAGCCAACAGGAAGCTGTTTCTCTTGCCTTTAAACTGCTTGTTAAACTACCAGGTTAACTCCAGCAAGGGAATACGTTCTCCTGACTCCTCCTGCAATTCGCTGGCTACTTCCATTCTGAGGGTTTTTTCTGGCTTTGGCAAAACGTTGCATCAGCTGCAGGTAGGGCGCTCGAGGAACCACGGGAACCAGAGTCGAATCCCATCTCTCCCGGGAACCAGCTCTGTGACCTTCGGCGCATCAGCCTACAACCTCCTGGACATCAAGTTCAGGAAAATGGGGCTAGAGACATCTGCTTGTGTGTTGCAGAGAGGCTCGCAGGATTTAAAAGAATATGGAAGGGGACATCTCCAGGGCTGGCATGCTGAAGAAAATCAGCAAATTTTATGTTTACCCAAGAGCCATTCCCCTCCTCTCCTCTCTAACAAAGCTCCCATTTTGTTAAATGGATAAAGGAAACCCAGGCTGTGGTAAGCCTAGCCCCCTTCCATGACCGAGGGGTCCGTGGCCGTACGAGCTATATTGGCCAATGAGACATCAGGGGATGTAGGCTGGGGGAGGGCCTTCTGGCAAATGTATCCTCACTTCCATAAAGGGGTACCTTCAGGAGGGACATCAGCAAGAGGCACAATCACCAATATCCCCCCCAGCAACAATAATTTGGCAGCCATCCATGGCAGAAGTGTCTCTGTGGGAACATGGGGTTCCAGGGAGGGGACTGTGAAATCCTGAGGCAGACCCTTGCCCACGTGGTACACTCACTAACTGTCGTCCTGACTACAGGCCAGAAACAGCCCCATCCCCCTTACAGACTCGACTCCGGCCCCAGTTGGCCTCTGTCCTGTCACCAGCACCATCCAATGAAGGAAGCAACTGGAGTTACATCGGCCTGTGCTCCACATGACAGTCCTCATAACCTCAGTCCCAGCTGTGGGCCCCGAAGCATCCCATGACCTGGCTATAGCCCCTCTTAGTCCTCAGGCCCACCTGCCTGGTGACAAGGCAGGAGACACATCCATCCATGCCCCTGAGGCAGGCCCACTGACCACAGTCTGACCACAGATCCTGAAATGGTCCTGTAATCTGGCTCTAGCCCCACCCCCTTACTGGCCAGGAACACTCCTGTCTGCTCAGGGAAATCTGGGAGATGTGACCTTCTCAGAGGAAAACCTGGAGACCTTTATCCCAGCTTGGGCCCCAGAGCAGCCCTGTGACTCAGTTCCAGCTCTTCTTGGCCATGTACAGGGACCTTCTGAGCAACCTGTCAAGAGCGCTCCCAGAGTCCCAGGGGGAGCCATCCCCATATGTGTACCTGGAACAGGTCCACTGTCTATAGACCCTGAAATAGACCCTGTCCCAATGCCAACCCTACTTATCAATGTCCTGAAGGCCATTCCATTCAACAAGGGACCAGACAGAGCACACACTCTCCTGGGCCCCTGATGACCAGCCTACCAACCACAGACCCTACTGCAGGCCCAGTAGCCGCCATGTGGCCTGGATCCAACCCCACTCAACTGTAACCCCAGAGACAATACCATCGGCATGAGGACCTGACAGGAGAAGTCTTTACCTGATGAAACCAGTCTGTAAATATTAGGAGAGAACAATAAATAAATAAATATTGGAAGAGACGTTTACTCCTTCAAATGCAGGCACCAGTGTAAGGCTACACAGATCATGATGGGTCAAACAAACATGACCTCACCAGTGGGGATTAACAAAACACCAACCCCAAAGAAATGGAGGTCCACCAATTGCCTGACAAAGAGTTCAAAATAATCATCTTAAAGGAATTCCATTAGTTGCAAGAGAACACAGATAGACAACTAAATGAAATCAGGAATGATGCTTGACCTAAACGAGTTTAATAAGGAAGTAGAAAACACAGAAAAGAACCAAACAGCAATTAGTCCTGGAGCTGACGAACTCTGAATGGAAGGATTCAACAGAGGGTTTCTACAGCAGACTTGAACATGCAGAAGAAAGAATCAGTGGTTCTTATGGTTGAAGAGCTTTGGGGCTCCCTGGCAAAGTCTGGATTCATCAGGTCAAACCAAAAAGAGCAAGATTCCGGTAAACTCCATGGAGTCTTATCTAAGAAGTGCATAAGGCGAAGGCCTTGGGAGGTGGAGAGACTTTTGAGCACAAGGGCTGCTGGGAAGCCATATTGGGGACTTTCATTTACTTCTGAGTCTGCAAGTGATTATCTAGAACATGTGCTTACATGAGGGTTTGGTGTCAGTTTAAGGCCCCTGCAAAATGTCCAGCCATCCAAAATGGGTACAAAGATAGCAATACCAAGGGGCAGCTTAGCTAAACTCTCAGCAGGAACAAAAATAAAAAAAAGAATTTTTAAAAAAGAGTGAAGAAAGCATCCAGGGTCTATGGAACATCGTCAAATGAACTAATTTGATAACCATTGAGGGAGTCCCCGAAGAAGAGAGACAGAAAGTTTTTGATACAGATAATGGCTGAAAACTTCTCAAATCTTGGGAGGGATATGAACATCCAGATACAGAAATCCAAAGGATTGACCCAAAGAAAATTACCCTAGAGACTATATAATCAAATTGTCAAAAGGCAAAAAGGATACCTCAAAAGAAGTATGTAAATGTAGTAAAGAGGTATTTTGCATTACCAAATGTTAGTGTCTGTCTGTGAAGACCGGAAGTGCTGCAGCCATCTTGTGACCATGAAGGGGTGAACTTGAGAATGAAAGCTACCATACAGAGATGACTGAGTAGAAAGAAAGGACAACAGGCCCTGATGATAACATTGAGCCACTGAATTAAGCAATACTTGACTCTATGCTGTTTCTGGTTCTACTCTAATTTCTGGTTATGTGAAATGATTAATGCCCTTTATTGTTTAAGCAAATTTTAATGGAGCCATCTATTACAGACAGCCAAAATCATGCTAAATAAGAACACCCACCAAGAATAAAAGCTAAGGCTTGCGGCATGTTTTGTCATGGGAACTTCATCTGGCTCTCTAACCAGCTAACCAGCAGCCAACAATTAATGAACACCCCTATGCATGCATACATGCTGTCTCAGAGTCTGTGGTGTTATGTGAATAAAAAAAAAGAAGGAGAGGGGGGGGAGGGAAGAAATACAGACAGATACCAAGACATTTAAAAAAATTTTTTTAAGATTTTATTTATTTGTCAGAGAGAGAGAGCACAAGCAGGGGGAGCGGCAGGCAGAGGGAGAAGCAGGCTCACCACCAAGCAAGAAGCCTAGTACAGGACTCAATCCCAAGACCCTGGGATCATGACTTGAGACAAAGGCAGACGGGCCCCTTCTTGAGTCGTTTTAAACCCACAATATGAATCGTGGCCAGGATGATGATGATGATATCTGTGCTGATTAGGACTTTTAATGGCAGACAATAGGGTCTAATCTACCCAGTTTAGAAGGAAGCAGAATTTATAATGGCTGTTAGGTACTCATAGAATCTCCAAGGAAGCCAGACACTAGGGCCTGGAGCCCAAGTGTCCAAGAACAGTGTCCAAATCACCCTCCTGCACTGCTTCTAGCTTGCTCAGATCTTTGATTTCACTAGAAAACTCCTTTTGGGCAAGTTAACAGTGTGGGGGGAGGGGCTTATGAGACAACGTTGGTGTAGTAACAGTCAAATTTCCTGCCTGGAAATCTGCAGACCCAGGTTCATATTTTGGCTCCAACGCCAGCCTGCTGGGATCAAGTAAGTTCCCGTGCTATTAATGGTGGTCCGGTGACCCACCCCCGACTCCTGGAAACTTCTGCCTCTGGACCTCCAGACCCCCATACCACTTTGTGGAGGGCTCAGAGCCAGACGAGCTGGGTTCCTGGTGTGGCTGCTAACTGGCTTGGTGACCTTGAGAATGTCATTGCACTCTCTTGGGCCTCAGCGTCCAAACTCTTTAATGGTGAGTCAGACCAGCTGGGGTCTATCTAGGCGTCCTTCTGGCTCCATTCCTCACCCCCCCACAGAAAGCTGTCACATCTAACAGCTCTCCAGAGCAGCTCTGTAGTTTCCGTCCCTTTAACAGGAATCACCTAAAAGTAACTTTGCCAAGGAAATCTGATGTTCAAGCATCAGTAAACTTGCTCCAAATATCTCCCCAGTTAAAAGCAACCAAGGAGTGTTTTGCAAACGGAGCACCACGTCAACACCTTCTAATAATACAACCATCTCTCCCCAAAGACGTGCCACCAACTCCAGCTGCCTGGCTGACTCATCCACCTTGGGAAGACGGATGGCTTGGCCGTGACCGCCAGCCTCTGGCAGCCCCACTGGCCTCTGCGGGCCCACGTATGACATTCTACTCCCCTTTCTTCTGACGAGTCCTCAGAATGCTGTGTGTGCCAGCGCCCAGTGAGAAGGAATGACTTCTTTATCTGTCACCCTGGAACACCGAAGCCATATAAACCCAGCAGCCTGTGTCTCTGGAGACCACATCCCCCAGCATGTCACGCGTAAACCACAAGGACTCACACCCCCGTTCCCACTTGCAGGCTAGAGCACCATCATCCCCGTATGTGGGAGTTGGCAGGTAAAGGCCTGTTTGTGGACAAGCCAGTAGCTCCGTTTCTGAGCTCACTCTCTGTCTCCAGTCTGCACAACAGGGACAAAAATACCTACCACGAAGATTCGGCAGGTGGAGGTGTACAGAAGCTCCTAGCCAGTGCTGGGCACTTAGTAGGTCCTCAGAGAGTGTAAGTTCTCTTTCTTCCTTCAATGCCCCCTTGTTGTCTGGATCCCCCACTCTTCGCAGGGGGCTCTGAAATGATCCCCTCCAAAATGATCTCCCTCCGTTTAGACCCGTCTTCTGGAGGCTGTAGGGTTCCTTCTCGCACCAGCCTTCTGGGACTCCTGCTGTCCCCTCACTCCTGTCTTCTGACCCCCAGAAGCCTCACCCTACCTGAAATCAGAGCAGTGCCCTGTTTAAATGAACCAAAAGGACTGCCCAAATAGATGACAGAACTGTGGCAGTGTGAATCCATCTACACAATGAATTGCTAGAATTCCCATTGCAAAACCTTAACTAAAAGAGAGTGGTTCTGTAGGGGCCATAAGAAGGCTTCTCAGGGTTATGGCTCCAGTCACTCAGAACCCATCCCTGGCTGGGAGCTCCCGGAGCCAGTGCTGTGCTCTTTACATACTTCTTACACCTGTGACCAGAAGTGGGGCTCACGGTGGGTGAGGAGCTGCATGCCCCAGACGTGCGGGTCAGTGGCTCCACTGTGGGGTGGTGGGCACCACACCTGTCCACTCAGGAGGCTGAGACTGGGCCAAGGCACCCCTGCTCTGCCCTAATTTGCTGTGAGACTTTGGGAAACCCCCCTCCTCTTAGCTTTTCTTCCCTCTCCCTTAAAATGAGTGTGCTCAGTAAAGTGCCCGAGGTCTGTTGAGCATGAGCTCTGGGTCAAATGCTTGAGAAGGTTCTATACGCATTAGCACATTCAGTCATTGTGATAGCTTGTGAAAAGGTCCAATGCCATCCCCACGGACAGGAGAGGAAACTGAGGCATGGTCCCAGGTCATGCAACTGCTAAGCGGGAAGGGCAGGATATGACCCTCAGAGCCTGTGCTGATCCCAGCCCTCTCCACTGCAGGCTGACCTTGAGAACTCCAAGAGAAGAGGACATTCCGGGCACTCTGGCGTGGGAAGGTGAAGTCTTTACATGACACAGGTCTCTACACCACACAGGTCTTGGGATCTCACCCTGAAAAAAAAAAACATGGAGAATTGTCTCTGTGGCTAGCTGCCACCCTACGCTGGTGATGCCAGGGCAACGTGGCTGCCTCTGGGACCAGACATACCTGTGTTGTGTTGTGCCTGGGTGCAGGCACTTACCCTCTCCGAAGCTCAGTCTCCCCACCTGTGAAATGGGCCCCATCCTCTACCTCGATGGCAACCGTGGTGAGACCTAAATGAATCACGGATGTGAAAGGCCAAGCAACAACCCTGCCCTACACGGAGGCACCCAGGAAGCTCCTGACGCTGTTGAAATGTAGGACTTCCTTCAAGTCATAAAGCCGGCTCAGCTGATTTGCTTACGGGTTCCAAGATGACCTGCTGCCACGCCAGTTCTCCTGTTTGGACCCTGTTCCCTGTTACACGCCTTCTCTCTCCCTTGCAGAAAGAAAGCCGGTCATTTAAAACAAGAAGGGAGAAAAGCCGTTCTTGGCATCCTCTGACTGCCTACCCCCCACAACTCCTCCCTAGCTGCTGTTGCCATGGTAACCCTCAGCATCCGCCTGCCTGTTTGCACTATGCCTGGCCTATGCACTGCGTATG
This sequence comes from Mustela nigripes, assembly GCF_022355385.1. Classification (NCBI taxonomy): domain Eukaryota; kingdom Metazoa; phylum Chordata; class Mammalia; order Carnivora; family Mustelidae; genus Mustela; species Mustela nigripes. The sequence continues at coordinate 136,716,488 of NC_081569.1, forward strand.
CGGCAGTCTTTCCGTCTCGCCCTGGGAGGCTCCAGTAAAGCCACGTTTCGGGTTCCCCTGTTTGTCCTTACATGTCCCATCCTCCCTGCTTTCTCTGTGTCTTCCACTCAAGAGGTAAGGACAGTTCCTACCACCCCCAGAGCAGGTGGCAGCCTTCCTTCATTTGCTCTGCAGATGTGTGTAGCTGGCAGGCTTTGTGCATGGGCACAGACAGAAATCTGCCAGCCCCGGAAGGCATGAAGGGGAACCCTCATTTTACCAGTAGGGAAACTGAGGCCCAGAAAAGGGCAGACACTGCCAGGTCCTCTAGATGACAGCAGAGTCGGTTCCAAAAACCCAGGTGAGTACTACGTTTTTGCATTCATTAGCCTTCGCCAACCCAGCCACATGCATGGCCAGGCTCTCTGTCTGCAAAGGCTGGGGAGCCTGGAGGCCACAGAGAGGGCAGAGCTGGCCAGCCTGCCGAGGGTTCCATGGTGCTCCGGCTGCAGCCGGCAGGGGCTAGGACCCAGACCTTCTCAGACATGTCGTCTTGGCACAATGAAGGCAGGCCGTCCCCTCCGTGTCCCATCCACGGCTGGGACTTCCAGGTATGCATGGCGCCTCTCCCGCGACCCCCACCCTGTCTGTCTCCTTACCACGGGGGCAGCTGGAGCAGCTGTGGGTGCAGCCAGCTCTGCTCTACTTACCTGCCAGCTCCATCTGTAGGCTGTGACGTCACCTGAGTCGGCGGGACTCCCCCCCCACCCCCGCCGACCCGCGTTCTCTGATTATTAAAATGCACATGCCACCCTCCTCTCCTCCACCCTTAAGAGGTTTGCGCTGCAGCACAGACCCAACCTGCTCCAGGAAGGGAGGGAGGGGGAGTGGGCATCCACAGATTCGCAGAATTAATGTGCAGTGAAACATCAGCGCTGGCTCCCCATAAGGTGGCTGGTTGGAGAGGCAGACAGATCCTGAAAGGCTCTGTACACTCAGTAAGGAACGCTTAAAAGCGAGCACCATTGTTCACTGCTCACCCTTCAAGGACGGATGGGACAAATATTAGGTGAAGATTTGTACAGGTCTGGCACTAGATGCACAAACCACATCACTGTGGTCATGCCCACGACTTAGTGAGCACTTCCCGGGTACCCAGGGCTTGATCGAGCTTCCTGGTTCGAGCTCCCAAGCACACACGCTACCTGCCAGTGCACCTCTCCTGCCTTCTCCACTGTCCCGCTCCTCGGGGCCAGCCACATCTGACTCTGTTCGCTGGTCCATCGCACGTTCACATCCGTAGGTACACACGTGGCTTGGGGCATCATCTATTCACTTTCTGCTACGGAACGTGGCTCTCTCTTACGACCTCCCACACCCCCCATGCACACACTTTCTGCCTTCACCCTCCCATGGTTCATCCACCATTTCGTTTAGATCAACAGCCGGTGCTGCATTATTATGACTATAGGAAGGCAAAACCAAGCCGAGTCATGTGACACGTTTTGTTTTCCTGGGTGTGGTGGCCCCAGAATGCACCTGTCGGATCTCTTGCTGCTGCAGGACTTGGCCTGGCAGGCAGCTCTGGCTGCCTGCTCCTCTGGGTCCATTGCCACGCGTACTCCAGGCCACACCCTTGCAGCCCAGTGACTGAGGGCAGGCTTGTTCCTACAAAACTCAAAGCTCTTCCAATAGACATCGTTGGCTGGAGACCTTGCTGTCATTCCAGATGCTTCTCTCAGGGAAATGCATGCAGCCCAGATTCTTGGGTCAGCCCTGTATATGGCCTGGTCGGGCTCTCCCGACTTCTCCGCCCTCTCCCTCTTTGTCCTCCACAGGGTCTTCCCAGACCATCTCTCGAACACCTCATTCTATCTCGGGGTCCTCCAAACCTGGACCTGTCAATCACTCTTCCTCCCCCCACACCGTTTGTCTAGATTTTTTATGTGCTCATCACTAATTCAACACTGGACTCTTCCAATAGGCCAGGCTCTCCCCGATGTGTCCCAACACACCAGGTGATCTGTCAGTTTCAGCAGGAAGTAGCCTTTCCTGGACCTTTGACCTGCCACCACTGAACTTGACCTTCCTCCACCTGCTACCAGCTGACTTCTTGGGTTCTCCCTTCACCAGCATCCTGGGGATTTTGCTTTACCTCTTCCTTTTGCTGTTCCCAACTTCCCTGGCTTATAGGTCCCATTGGGTGCAGCATGTCTTCCAGAAGCTTCTCGAGAAGGGGTACAAGAGCTGTAACTGCAAAACTGTCTTTCGTCCACGCTCACCCTGTGCTGCGGGTCTAGCTGGACATGGCGCTCTAGGCAGGAATCGTCTTCCTGCAGAATTTGGGACACGTGTCTCCCCTGTCACCTCCCATCCAGTGCTGGTGTTAAGAAGCCTGAAGCCACTCTGATTCCCAGTTCTTCATGGGAAATTGTTCCCCCTCTGAAAGCCTGTGGGATTCCTCCTCGCCCATGGTGTGGGTGACCCTATCTCCCTCCGTTGGCCTGGGCCTCGGTGGGTCTCTAAAGACCAGAAGAAAAACCTGGGAAACCAACCTGAATTTTTTTATGGATGAATTCCTCCTCTCCTTTTCCTTCTTCGCCACCGCTTTTATCTAGAAATCGGACCTCCTAGACCTTCCTCACGTTTATTATCATTGAACTACCCTTCCAGCTCTGCCTCTTCCTCTGCTTCCCAGATTTCTCACCTTTTTATCATGCTACCCCTTAATGGAACTTTTATTTCTGCAATCACATCCTTTCATTTCTGAGAGCTCTCTTTCAGCTCCGGAATGGCCCTTCGTATAGCACTTCCTTCCGTTGAAAGCATTCTTCCCTGCAAGAGAAGATGTTAATGAAACTAATTGTTAAGACCGGTGAGGATAATTTATTTGAAGTTGACTCCTCTCTGCGCCGCGTCTGTTTCTTTCAAGTGACTTCGGTTCATTTGTTTTGATAGCTTTTATATATTAAGCATGTCCTCGGATTTTCTTGGCTGATTAGTGGTATTTACAAGGAGTCGTTAAAAAGCTGATGGGGGGCGCCTGGGTGGCTCAGTGGGTTAAGCCACTGCCTTCGGCTCAGGTCATGATCTCAGGGTCCTGGGATCGAGCCCGGCATCGGGCTCTCTGCACAGCAGAGAGCCCGCTTCCTTCTCTCTCTGCCTACTTGTGATCTCTCTCTCTCTCTGTCAAATAAATAAATAAATAAAATCTTAAAAAAAAAAAAAAAGCTGATGGGAAGTGTGGTTGAGGTGGTGGGTGAGCTCTTGTGGTGCTCATATAGGGTGATCTGGCTGGGCATTTTCCTTGGAAAATCCCGGATCTTGGGATCAGACAGGTAACATTTCTGGGAGACTCCTGATGTCGTTCTGGTTGCCAACGGAGAAAGATAAGCATTTCCTTCAATCCTGTTAGCAGAGCCATACCCAGCCTATTTCCAAGACAGATCATATTGACAACCCCCCCATATGAAAAATTATTTTTGGTAATAATGGCGTAAGGGTTCCAATTTCTCCAGGTCCTTGCCAACACTTAATATTTTCTGTTTTTTATAAGAGCCATTCTAATGTGTGTGAAGCTGGCTGACTTTTAATCAGCTTTATAATTTTTGTGACTTTCTCTACAGAGAGTGTGGAACTTCCTGCCTGTGCCCAAAGCTGCCTGTCCCCTTCCACTGCCTGCCCTTGGACTTGACGGACCTCTGGCAGGTGGCGTTCTCCAGCAAACCCCCCTGTTTTCCAACATAGCCTCCTGTACATCCTAAGTCCAGACCCCCTCACTTTACCTCCCCAGAAAACAGAGCTCTGATCCTCTGCTGGAGTGGACATGCCCAACAAAGTGGCAGAGGGAACTAATCTAACCTTGTTTTGAATTTTCAACCAATTCTCCTGTCTCCAGCCCCAAACTGGCACACCACTTCTGGTCTTCGAGGCTTCAGCTTCGAGGCTTCGAGGCTTCGACCCGGTTGTTGCCCGGGTCCAGATGGCTCAGCATATCGTGCCCCCGGGCTGCATAGCCATCTCCCTCACCCACCTGCTTCTAGCTCATGGTTCCAGTTCGTGAATGTGCGGTCTCCTCTCCTTCCCTCTTTGGCCTTGAGGGGCTAAAACTTCTTAAAAATGCCTTTACTGTGATTTTGTTGGGATTTCAGAAGAGAGCAGTGCCGAACACGTCTGTTCAATCTGTCATTGTTCAGCAGACTCTATTGGACCTTACTAGACATTCTTTGATGTAAATTTTACCAGGAAAGATGAGGAAAGTCATCTCACAGCACAGTGGCAGTAAACAGTAGGGGCGGGATGCAAAACCAAGTCAGGGCTCCCTCCGCTGTGCCACACTGTCCCAGATCCGCAGCTAAGAATGAGTCCTGACAGCCCAAGCCAGGCCCAGAAGGTCAGGGATGTGCGGCTGCCATGGGGAATGAGCCCAGACAGGCCAGCTGGGATCAGAATGGCCAGACAAGGGCTCCTGGTGGGCAGGTTCCAAAGCCCAGGGACCCAGGGCAATTAATACCTGTGACCATGTGCTCATTCTCTCAGAGTCAAGCCTTCTGGCTCTTGCCACCCAATCCAGGAGTCGTGGCCTGGAGCCCCAGTGATTTCGTGGCCAAGGAGGAAATCCTCGGCTTCCCTCCCCGCCCAGGGCTGACAGCCTGTGAGCCATCTCAGCCACCCTGACAGGCAGAGATCACGCCCAACAGCCACAGCCTTTTGCCTGCCCACCTCGCCACTGAATGTACCCAGCCTATCTCTGCCTCCGGAGCTTCTCTATGCTGCTCCCTCCCCTATGCACAGACCCCACCCAGCCCCCTGGGGCATTGCTAAGACACTTTTCTGTTTGCAGACCCGTGTGTTTGCAGACCCGTGTATCCTGTATGGACAACCACTCTCCACTCAGTTATCTCTTTTTGTTTGCTGGTTTCTAATTTTCAGGTTCTTCCATTTGCTCAACAAACACACTGACCAAAAACCTATTATGCACCACATCCTAAGTGGACCCCAGCGATGCAGCCCTGCCCCCCACAAGCAGTCTCTGTGCAGCGTGCTCTGAGCCCGGATGGAGGGGAAGGGGAAGTTCAGGGAGGACCTCAAATGCAGAAAAAAAAGGTCATGGCAAGCTCCCCAAGGAGGTAACAGGTAAACTGAATCCTAAAGGGAGCGTAAGTAAGAGCTTGATTCAACTTAACACCTGTTCTGCACGGAGGACTGAGGCATAAAGTTTGAATTTGTGTACTCATCCATTGATCCAAATTAACATCTACTATCTCCCACCATGTGCTGGACCCCACACAAGGACTGCTGAATCTCCAGTATGCCCCTCAAGCCGGCGGCCTGCCTTTGTGCCCTCGGCCCTCTGCAGCCACCCCAGCGAGAACTCACCTGCCTTCGACCAGTCTCAGACTCGGAGGGGGCACTTACGCCTCCTGATACTCCCTCACTCAGCTTCCAGATACTCTGACTCTCCCAGACCCATGTGATTCTCCCAATGGCCAATGGGTAACAAAAGCACCCCAACCCGATCTCCATAAAATGTCTGGGAAGTCCCTCTCTCCCGCTCCGAGCGTGGAAGGTTTCACAAGGTCACATGAAAGGTGCTCGGCTAAAGCAGCGAGATTGTGCGGAATTCACCGTTGATGACAGCCATGCCAGGAACAGATAATCCTGGAGGGAGCCTCAGAACTGACTTGAATCTCTGCCCACAGAGAAGGGATCCAGAATGGAGCATGACCTTGAACAAAACTTCGGTCCGCTCCTGGACTCGGCAGCACTTCTGCATAATTAATCGGGAGCGCAGTCCTTAGGACTGACAGGCTGACTGCAATTAATTATCTTAATATTTGCTCCAGGTTCTGAGGCTATGCAAAGTGATTAAAGAAGGTTTGGAAACACAGGACTTGTTTGTTCTCGTCCCCTAATTGTTTGCTAAACAATTCGCAGTAATTACACGTGACATCTCCATGCTCCTCCGGGTAATATGTGCATAATAGGGAAGCAAAATTGAAATTCCCAAATCACAAACGCAGTGGGGGTGAGGGTGGGCTGAGAAATTCCAAAAGGCATCACGCGTGTGACCTGTAAATCCCAGGCCACCACAGGTCTCTTGGAGCCACGGGTCCTGACCCATCCCCCAGGTCCCGCAGCTGCTGGAGCCCAGGCCACACGTGAAGAGGAGAACCAAGCCCTGGGTCTGCTCTTCTCTTCAGATGGGCAAGGAGGGCCTCCCCAAGGCTAGCCCAGCCCAGCGCGGCTCAAGAGAGATTGGTGGATAAGGGCGGGGCGTAACGGAGAGCATCTGAGACAGACATTGGGGCCCCCAATTCCCAGAAATTCCCATCCCGCTTCCCGTGTTCTTCACTCGTCAGAGCATGGTCAGCGGCAATTACTTCTGGTTCCAGAAAATAGAAATCAGAGACTCAAAGATAACTAGATCTGAGACAGTCTGCAAGGTCATGGAGGTCCCTTGCACATGAGGACTCCGCGTCCCAGGGACAGAGCGGGGCTGCCAGTGTCCAGCTAGGGCCAGATGCTCGGGACCAGCAGCTTCTGGCCACTCTCGCTGCCTGCCACGCCTGGGCGCCTATCCCCCGGCCCAGCCCCTGGGTTCCCTGCAGACAGGGGACTATACAGCTCTCATCCGTCTCTCCAGAAGCCAGCACGGGCCGGCCACAGAGGAGGTGCTCAGCGGACACAGGTTTGACTTCTGTCCATCCAAAGCCTCCCGGGCATAACCCCACGGGCCCAGCTCTGGTCAAGCAGCGGGCACTTAGCGCTGACGGCCTCATCTCAGATCTTCTGTGTGTTATCGTGGACTTTTTCCAGCTACGTAAACTGTCTCCACAATAAACCTGGGAGTTATGAACTCATATTCTCTGAATCCTTAATAATATCAGGCACAGATGTGTGGAGTATCCGCATGAAGTGCTGCCAAGATTGGGAGGGAAGGGGAGGGAAGGGGAGAGGAGGGAAGAAGAGGGGAGGGAAGGGGAGAGGAGGGGGGGGGAGAGGAGGGAAGGGGAGGGGAGGGGAGGGGAGAAAGAAAGAGAGAGAAAGGCAGGGAGACAGACCGAGAGAGAAGGAAACTGCTGAAAGCCGGCAACGTGAGGCCACAGCCACCGCGAAGAGAGCGAGGACACGGCACCCCCGAGTCCCTGCTATCATTCAGTGGCCCGCAGAGCACAGGATGAGCCCTTGCAGCAGGCAGGCTCCCCGCTCCGATTCAAGCCTGTGCTTTATTTAGTCCCATCAAAAGCTGGAAGCAAACGTCATGCCTCACGGGTCCCTTACAGTCCGCTCCTGACCCCCAAACCCCAGATGCGGGACAAGTATCGATCCCATTCCTCATCCCTCCAGTGTGTGCTCTGGGCACCACCTCTGTGTGCACACATTCGTCACTGGCCGCCACTTCCCCGCCGTGGAGGCACGTGCTCCTCCGTCTATCGTCAGGTTTGCCGAAGGGCCCCGGTGAGTCACGGCCGGGTGCCCGGCTCGCCCACAGACAGGTCGTCCTGTGCTCCAGACGTGACTTCCACGCGGTTCACCACTCCAACCCATGTCCATGGTTCTAGTGTTCAGTTAGGCACGCGTAGCACAACCGTGTCCAACCTCGGTACTTTTGCCTCTGCCTCTTCCTGGTCAGGAAAGGCTTTCCAACCGCCCCTGACCCAGTCAGCTGCGGATCCCCAGGCGTCTTTCAGATCCCAGGCTGAGTCATCCATTATTCCTCTGCTGCCCAGAGGGGAGCCCCGTGTGTCTCTCCTCCAGCTCCTGTATTAGATGATCGGCTTACTTCCTCCCTCAAGCTGTGAGTTCTGAGGACAGAGAGCCTGTGCAATGGGCACCGGCTGCCCAGTGTTTCCCCACTCCATCCCCCCACTGTAGAGCAGAACGAAAATTAAGAAATGGATCCAGGGCTGAGGATGGGCTTGTAGTAGACCAGGCTATTAAAGTCACCACATCCAGACCCCAGGGCTAAGACCCCAGGGTCCAGACCCCAGGGCTAAGCCAATCAGTGCAGGGCATCGCCATGGAGATGGTTGCTGGGTCAGGAGCAGGCATGAGCTCTGTCTGATCCAGTCTGCGGAAGACAAGAGCTTTGCCTGTAGAGTGGCAGGAAAGATTTCTCTCTTTCTCAGTCTCTGTGTCTCTCCTGTCCTTCCCCCAACGGGCCATGAGTGAGGAAGAACACTGGCCCCATGGTTCCTTGACCATGAGGAAAACCAGCCTCCATGTGGACCCAACCTGGAGGTTGCCGGAAGAGAGAGACAAGACAAACTGTGTCCCAATGAGACTATGCTGTGGGGTGCTAAGTCCATCCGGGTCTGTCGCTCATGACTGAAACCTGTACTGTACTCCCCTTTGTGTCCCCGTGGCCAGCTCCCTACAGGAAATGTGACAACTGCGCAGAAATGCGAGTTCAGCATTGGCTGCTCGAGTCCTGTCTGATTAAGGAACAAGGCATGAGGAAGACGAGGGACATCAACTGAGCACCGTGAGTCCATCACCCACCAGGCTGGGGTGGACCAAGGGCAGGTAATGACAATGGTCTCAGGCAGACTTAACTGTGGAGCCTGCGCTCACCCTGGGTCTCCCAGGCTCCAAGCCCCCAGCTCTTCTCCACCGACCATCCTGCCTGTTGGCACAGACCCCGTGGAGGGCATTATCAGGGCACACCATGTATTTCACATGCAAGATGTTTTATCAGAAAGGCTTTAAAGGTGCGTTTTAATACTGGCCCAGATAGTATGATTTCATACCTGCTTTGTGCATCAGCATTACGTAAAAATATAAAATTCTGTTATCTTGCCAAAAGTACCAGTGATGCCTCACCGGGGCCTCTGCTGATCATTATCAACATGTCAGCATCGTCTGATGTTTTTGTAATCAATATCACTTCCTGCTTCTTCCATTTCTTCCGCTTAACTCTTTCATTGACAGGCAGGTCTCTTCTCGTCTCTGTCACCAGCACCTTTATCATGTTAAAGGACTGCATCCTTTCTGCTGTGGTGATAGCTTGGCTCTGCAGCCTCTGATGGCTGGGTGTGTGGCCCGCCTCTGATTTCTCACTGGAATAATCCAGTCATACTGAAAGAACATCTACTCAGGAGGCTAACTGGACAGTTCGTTCTTTCTTTCGTAAGTGCTAGAGGAAAGAATGAGAAGTAGGGATCCTGGGTCCCCCCCCCCCCATCGGTTTCAATCAAGGTGCATCTGTTTGCAAGGACTGAAACTCACTCGAGCTGGCAGAACTAAAGAAAAAGGGAGTTTAGGGGTGTCTAGTTGGTGCAGTCAGTTAAGCATCCGACTCTTGATTTTGGCTCAAGGTCATGATCTCAGGGTCATGAGATTGAGCCGTACAACTGGCTCTGCACTGAGCTCTGAGTCCTTGGGATTCTCTCTCCTTCTCCCTCTGACCCTCCCACTTATGCTTTCTCTCTCTCTCAAATAAATAAGCGAAACTTTAAATAAAAGGGGGGGTTGGTGTAGGGGTAGAGGGATACTTGGGAACCAAGTGTCTCTTGGTTCCAGTCTCAGGAGAGCAGCTAGGAGCCTTCTTTACATTTTTTTGTTCTCCCTATGTATCTGTCTGTCTGTCTGTCTCTCTGGCTGTCCCTCTTCCCAGCCCCTCTCTTTCTCTCTCTCTCTATCTGCCCATCTGTCTCTGTCTGCCTCTCTGTCTCCATGTGTCTCTATTTCTGTCTCACTGTTTCTCTCTGTCTCTGTCTCTCCCTTGACATGTGTCCATTTCCACCAAACCCCAAATCCACACCATCCTTCTGGTCCAATGCTCATCATCAGTGACCCCTGGGCTGAAATTTCCAGGGGATTGTGCTCCTTTGTGGCCAGATTTGGGGTGTTGGGAGGGGCCATGTATTATAACCCTACCCGCTGACTTCCATCTCTTCAATCAGAACAAAACGCAGGACATATCCTTCAAATGCAGGCCTCCAGGACTTGAACCTGACTCCACCACCTGCTGCCCTCTGACTTTGGGTAAATGGTACCTTCGTAGTGAGCTCCCCATCACTGGATGTATTCAAGCTGAAACACTCGACTGACTGTGCTTAGCCGACATCAATCGAGCACTTACTCTATGCCAAGCGTAGTGTGAGCATTATAGGCTTCCACTCAGTGCACCTCCACAACCTCCCAAGATGGGGAAACTGAGGCACAAAGGGAAAAAGAGGCAGCTCTGGGTAAGACAGCTAGTGTTCAGTATTCAAGGAAGCGTGAATTACCTGCCTTCCTCAGAGGGGCACAGTGAGAGCCCGATCAGGTCATGCAAGTGTGAGCCTGGATGAGAGCAGATGGGGTCTCCCTTGCGGTGCCAATGCGCGTGGACTTGGAGAAGCCAGTCTGCAGAGCAGCACCTGAAGTGTCCATCCTGGATGCTCTCCTGCTCAATGAGCAGCGACTCCCCCTTGGGCTTCTAGCTGCAGAGACGTTCTCACCACCGCTCAAGGAGACAATAGTCAAAAATGTTTGTTGCACAGTAATTTACGCAGCAGCAAAGGACCGAAAGCAGCTTGGACCACCCCCATGGGGGGGGGGGGGGGGCGTGGTGGAAAGGGACATGCCGTGTGCACAACCCCAGAGCTGTCAGCTTGATTTCTCACCCAAACCTGGGTGACAGATGCAAAGAAAGAGAAATCTAACCTATGATCCGTCTTATCAACGAGACGCATCTAGTCCCCCAACGATGCTATAGGATTTCCTGGAGACACACCGGGAAATACACGTTTGGAAAGGCAAGCAGCAGGTGACATCGTGTGTATGGAAGGAGAGGGCCATTGGATCAGGAAGTGGAATGAAACCAAACCAGAAACCCCCCTGTAGATGCCACTTCCCAAGCTGCTGGGGTTGAAGCCAGGCAAGGGCAGGCTTCCTGGGATGGAAGGGTGGCATTTCCCCGAGGCCAGGTGTCCTGCTCCCCCCCCCACCAGCTGCTCCCTCCTCCCCACCAGCCACCCTCCTCCGAAGGAGACATCCCCAAATCCTTGTGTGACCCTGGAGTGCTGCATCACATCAGTCCTGGGCTTTTACCCACATTTGCCATATTTAACCAACATTGCAAACCTCCTCGGTATTTAGGAGAGAGGGAAGCAGCTCATTCTGCACATTTTATTTCTCCCCAGGTCTGGAGAGAGAAGTCTGAGGAGAAAATGGGACTTCTGGAAGAAGAATTTTTAGAGAGCTTCCCCTGCTTGCACCCAGGGGACACCTAACCCTATGAGGAATGTTGTTTTCAGCAGACACCCTGTTCCGCTTCCCCATGACGAAAGTCTGCCCACACTCTCCCCATCCTGGGACACAGCAGCAGATGCCTCACCACAGGGTGGGTGGAAGCGGAGGCCCAGAGAAGGGATGCGGGTGGCAGTGAGCTCAACAGAGGCCCCCCTCCCTCAAAAGACGGAGTGGCCGCCATGCCATCAGACTATCACCCAGGGCACAGACCAATCTTGACCTCATTCTGTCCCCTGACTCCTATTCCTGCGTACAGCCTAAGCCGTGAGGGCGGCAACCCCGAGGTCCCCTTATTCACTCCTACTTGAGGCTACATCCAGGAGAGTGAAGACATTTCTCCCATGTGTGCGGAATGGATGAATAATTTCTGAGAACTGTGAACTGATGGAATTAATGGCCCCAGTCTGGTTTTCTATAAAGAGCAGAGCAGTTACAGACGTGGCGGTCAGTGTCAAGCACAGAGTCAATGCTCAGTAAATAGCATTCTTGTTTTATTGTTTTAAACTCTGGTTTCTAAAAAAAAAAAAAGAATCCACATAATGTGAAATTTGCCATCCTAACTATAGCGAAGCATACAGCTCAAAAGTGCTATGTACGTACTCACTGTTGTACCGTCGTTGTTTACATGTTCTTATCTTGCCCAAATGCAGTTCTGTCCCCATTCAGCTCCCCACTCCCCATCCCCAGGTCCTGAAACCCCAACCTACTTTCCATCTCTAGTAGTTGGGCTGCTCCTGGTATCTCTTATCAGTGGACACATATGATGCTGTCCTTTTGTGTCTAGTCCCTTCCATTCAGCAGATGTCCTCAAAGTTCACCCTGATGGAGCATGTGTTCGAATACATATAAAATATACACATTTTACCTGGCCATCCATCTGTTGGTGGACCAGAAATATTGGCTGTTAGGAGCAGCGCAGCGGTGAATGTGAGAGTGCACACCGTTGATATTTATAGCAAGGGCAGCAGGAGAACTCTGAGTCTAGCCTCATGCTACAAGACAGTCCAGAGCGAGAAGCTCTTTGGATGTCCACCTAGACTTGAGGACACTGTCTCTCAAAACCTGGTCTGCAGACCTTCTTCATCAGAACCTTCTGTGTGTTGGCTAACAAGACAAACCCTCTTGCCTTGGCCCTGATTTCCTATCCCAGACTTTCAGCGAGTAGGACCTGTATGTGGATGTGCCCTCAGGGAAACCTGTACACCTGAAGTTTGAAAAAACAGTCTGCATACTGAACATCACTCGGCATCAGGGAAATACATATCAAAAGCACAATGAGATACCACCTCACACCAGTCAGAATGGCTAAAATGAACAAGTCTGGAAACGACAGGTGTTGGTAAGGATGTGGAGAAAGGGGAATCCTCCTATACTGTTGATGGGAATGCAAGTTGGTGCAGCTACTTGGGAAAATAACATGGAGGTTCCTCAGAAATAGAGCAACTCTATGACCCAGCAATTGCGCTACTTGGTATTTACCCCAAAGATAAAAACATAGTGATCCAAAGGGTCACCTGTACCCCAGTGTTCATAGCAGCAATGCCCATAATAGCCAAACTGTGGAAAGAGCCCAGATGTCCATTGGCTGATGAATGGATAAAAGTGATGTGGTCCATATATACAATGGACTACTATGCAGCCATCAGAAAGGGTGAAATATTACCTTTTGCAACATCCTGGATGGAGCTAGAGGGTATTGTGCTACATGAAATAAGTCAATCAGAGAAAGACAATTATCATATGATTTCACTCATTTGTGGAGCATAAGAAACAAAATGGAGGATCATAGGGGAAGGAAGGGAAAAATAAACAAGACAAAACCAGAAAGGGAGACAAACTATGAGAGACTCTTAATCATAGCGACTCCCTGGAGGGGAGGCGGGGAGGAAATGTAGTCATTCACATTTAGTGTAAACACTGATTGACTTTATTCTATTCCTTATCATTTGTTTCACGTTTATTACTTGTTTCACTCTGTGTCATTTCTCCATCTTCTTGGCTTGGGGTCACGTGACCAAGAAGCTATTATTCATTTTCTCTTCTCCCTTTGTTAATTCAGAAACTCTCTTGGGTGATAGACAACAAGGAGGGCACGTAATATGAGGAGCACTGGGTGTTCTATGCAACCGACGAATCCCGGACCTCTACCTCTGAAACTAATAATATATTATTTATTAATTCATTGAATTTAAATACAATGAAAAAAAAAAAGACAAGAAAACCGGTCTGCAAACCCCCAGGAGGGGACTAAGATGGCTTCCAGCTGCTTCTTTGAGTGGGCACTCCCATGTTAGCAGGCAGGTTGCTCCCATACCAGGAGGACTGGACCGTGCATGGGGTGGCCCCAATGTCCTCCGTTAAAACAGAAAGCCTCTAATGTTGGGGCAGAGCATCCCAACACAGGGCAGGTCATTAACCCACAACCGTGGATTAATTTTTCCAAAGGAAAAAATGTTACCTTAACATAGTGATTCCTAACATTCTGGGGGTACACACTCTGCTGAGACTCCAATGAAAGCAGTAACCGTGTCCTCAGGAAAACACACATGCTGTCACACATGCTACAACCATACATAAGGAATGGCTGTGGGCCGTCGTGGTACGCCCATTAGGACTGGCTTGGAAAGTGGAGAACAAAACACCAGGGCATGTGGTCACCCTGCGTCCAGCCCTGCCTTTCTTCCTCCCTTTTTTCTAGGAGTGTGGCTCTCATCACAAGGATGTCGGGACTCATGCCAGCAGACAGAGTCCAACCCTCAGCTCTGCTTATAAGACCCTGCCGGCCCAGAGACCCCGAGCCAACACCCACCTCCATGCAGCTTTCCTGGGGGAGAGCCCTGGTCCCAGAGATGCTCTCCCTCTGTCTCTGCCACCCCGTGCAAAGGGCAAATGCCCCAGAAAAAGAAAATGGTCACAGCTGGCCCGAATGTCACACAGAGTGTTACCTGATTTTATGAGTATTAGGACCGTGCAGCTGACCAATTACAGGGGAAAAGGCACCTATTTAATTCCAGTTGGTTTCACCCCCCAGACTGATGCAGCAACAGACACCTTGGTCCACATGAGCTACCATGTAGTGGCTTCATTTCTGTGGACTATATTCTCAGGAACAGGATTGCTAAGGGAAGGTTTGTATTAACTTTTAATTTTCACAGATGTTGGCAGATGGCTTTCTTGGAAGGTTGTTAACAACTCACGCTCCTACCCGTGATGGAGGAGAGAGCCTTTTTTCCCACATGCTTTCCTGCAACTGTTATCACTCTTAAATTTTGCTGGGCTTTGGGGAATAGAGTGATACGTCATCATAACTGTGATTTGCATATTTTTGACTGCTAGTGAATTTCCATATAATCTTTGGCCATTTGGATTTGCTGCTGTATACACTGCTTCCTCATATAAGCAGCCCTGTTCCTTTCTCTCTCTCTCTCTTTTTTTAAGATTTAATTTGTCAGAGAGAAGAAGCGCACAAGCAGGAGGAGTGGCAGGCAGAGGGAGATGCAGACTTCCCACTGAGCAGGGAACCTGATGCAGGACTTGATCCCAGGATCCTGGGATCATGACCTGAGCCAAAGGCAGACCCTTAACTAACTGAGCCACCCAGTCATCCCTAAGCAGCCCTGTTTCTACTGTGTTGTTTATCTTATCAAATTTTAAAACACATGTTTAAATTGTATAAATGTTGACTGTCATCTCTGCCACAAATTTTGTTTCCAAATCTACCATGTGTTTGGTTACTTTGTTCACGAGAGCTTTTTGCCACATATGTTTTAAAGTTGTATAGACACAAATATGTCTACCTTTTCTTTTAGGGAGTCCAGGTTCAGGAAGTTTCTCCCATCCTCAGATAATAAACACAGCATATCTTGCAAAATTTTAAATTTGTCTTTTTTTAACACAGTCAGTAATCCATCTACCTCTTTTGGTATCATCTAAAACTCACTCCTATTTCCTTCCACATGGATAAACAGTTATACAACATCATTTCTTCAACAATCAACTTTCTTGCCCTAACAAAGCCCCCATATTTTCTCAGGCTAAGTGGGTCCTGCATGATTCAGTCCACCTGATCTATTTCTCTGGTCCTAACCCAGTACCAGTCTGACTTGACTGCAATGCCTTTGCAAGATATTCTGATAGTATATAAGGATATTCATTCATTCTTCTTCTATACATTTTGGGTATCTGGTGGATGGCCTCCTTCCAGACCCAAACCCAACCTGGCATATATGGAGGGAAAACCACCAGGTATTATTTTTCCTTATAACTTTACATATGATATTTTTCAATAATCTAAACACCCCCCCACAAAAGACTTTGAATTTCTGATTAAAATTTTATTTTATTTACGTACTTCTTTTAGGTGAACTGACACTTTCATAAGACATCTCTTTCTCTAACCTACTATGTTCCTTCTTTCGATCAGCTCTTGCTTTTATATTCCTCTATGAGATTTTTCTAATGATCTTCACACAGACTCTGTCTTTTCTTATTATAGTTATATTTAAATATTCTAGAGTTTTTGTCATTACACAAACAAAATATTTCTCCCTATTTCCATTTCTATTTCTGTTTACTTTTGGAAGAGACAAAACCTAATGATTCTTTTTTTCTCTTTCTTTCTTTTTTTTCTTTTTTCTTCTTTTATGTTGTATTTCTTTTATTAACTTATAATGTATTATTTGCTTCAGGGATACTGGTCCGTGAAGTGAATCATCATTTTTACACAATTTATAGCACTCACTATAGCACATACTCTCCCAGTGTCCATCACCCAGCCACCCCATTCCTCCCACACCCCTCCCCTCAAGACTACTTATTCTTGTATTTTTACCTTGTGACTAATGTATCTCTGCCAACCTCTTCATTTTAAACATTTGTGACTGTGTAATTTTTTTTAATTTTTAATTTATTTTTTAATAAACATATAATATATTTTTATCCCCAGGGGTACAGGTCTGTGAATCGCCAGGTTTTGTGTAATTTTTTTTTTAATCTAATATGAAAGTCTCTGTCTTTGAGGGGGAAAATGTAGTCATTCACATTTAGTGTAAATACTCATTGATTTTATTCTATTCCTTATCATTTGTTTCACGTTTATTACTTGTTTCACTCTGTGTCTTTTCTCCGTCTTGGTTTGGGGTCACGTGACCAAGAAGCTATTATTCATTTCCTCTTCTCCCTTTGTTAATTTGGAAACTCTTTTAGCATTTTCCACTCCATCAGTTCTACTTATCTTCAGTCCGCTGTCTTCATCGGGGATATATTTTGTTAGAAATATTTGGAGCAGAGATGTTAACTATGATTTTTCCCACCAAAGAGGTATTGCATCCTCACTGAGACACTCTATATTGCCCAAATTTCTTCCTTGTCTGGGAAGATGACTGCTGGAGATGCTTTCCTCTTCCTTTTTGCTCCTTCTCCTTCCACGGTGGATAAGACTGTGTGGATGTTTTTACTTTTCCCCCCAGCCCCACTACTGTGAACTCTGAGTTTTCATTGAGATGGTTTAATATACTTTCACTTTGGGGGTGTCTGGATGGCTCAGTCAGTTAAGCATCTGGTCAACATTTAGCTCAGGTCACCATCACAGGGTCATAAGATCAAGTCCCAAGTCAGGCTCTGTGCTCAGTGGGGAGTCTACTTCCCTCCATCTCCCTCTGCCTCTCCCCCTGCATGCACACACTGGTGCACTCTCTCTCTCTCTCTCTCAAAAATAAATAAATAAATGAATACGCACATACTTTCAATTTTGAACCATGTGGCATAGTCTGTTCCTTTTTACTTTAAAAGTCTTTATTGAACAAACATATTACATGACCCTAGACAGCCTAACCTCATTCATGTATGTTTCACTGCATACACGTATTTATATATAATACATTTTATTACACAGCACTGCTCACCATTGCTTCCTCGCTCCTTATCTCCCCCATCTTGAATTCCCTCTTCAAGCTTCTTTATTTAATGCACACTGTTGGCAGGATACACTTGCTAAAGAATACCTTTTGTGGAATCTAGGAATCAGTATCTTCATTATTTTCACCCAGCTGTCTGTGGATTGTCACCATCTCCAGTTTTTTAGTCAATGTAGAGGAAAAGTCCAATGTCAGTCAGATTCTTTCTCTTTTATAGGAATTTGTTATTTCCGCTGGGAAGTTTGTAAGAGCTTCTTTTTGTGTTTAGAGTTTGGGGATTCCTGCAAGATAGGCCTAATTCTGTGTCTTTTCTTACTCATCTAGCCTGAAACTTGGTGAACCCTTTCAATTCACAAACTGTTTTTTTTTTCCTTTGGCTCATAAAAATTGTCTTCTACTTGTTTGTTAATCGTCCTTCCTCCAACTCCCTCTTCTTCTGGAAGTCATGTTGCTCACGTGTTAACTTCCCTGTGTCTACTTTTATTCTCTTGTCTTTTCTTTCATGATCCTTAGTCTCTCTGATTTTGTTCTGAGATTTCAGTTATTTCATACACTTGTCCCTCGAGACCACTAGCTTGGGTCTCTACCATGACCATCTCCTGCTCACTTCTTTTAGCTCAGAAACAATGTATCTCAGTCCCAGAATC
Source organism: Mustela nigripes (assembly GCF_022355385.1). Lineage (NCBI taxonomy): Eukaryota > Metazoa > Chordata > Mammalia > Carnivora > Mustelidae > Mustela > Mustela nigripes. Next base: position 136,734,270 of record NC_081569.1, read on the forward strand.
ACCCTAGTTCCTGAATAATTATATATTATTCTTTTATCTTAAAATTCAAAATGTCTCTGTTAGAGACATTTGCTTTCTGTATCCTGACTTACCTCCCTCTTTCTGGCTCCAAAGCCTTCAAGATTGGTTATTGTCCCTTCTTTAGGACTCTGGTTTAATTTGACTATTAACATGCTCAAAGGAACAGAAGTATTGCAGGTAAGAAAGTAGAGCTGGTGGCAGACCAACACTCAGAGCCCTGCTAAGAATCTCAGCTGGAGGAGCCACCCTGCCCACAAGTATCCCTGTCCTGCCTTGGCATCAAGGGCGGTGGGGAAATAGTCCATTGTTTCATGAATTCATCAGCACTCAATGGCCAATGGGACTAGGTCCACTCATGCCTGCCTCTCCTTTATCCCTCCCAAAGTCTTGATATCTCTGAAGGCCAAGTTCTTCCCACTAAGCCTCTCAAAATGCTCGGCCCTCACCCTGGAACTCCCAGAAGCTGGTCTCTGGGTCCTTGCTCCATCCCACAGGAGAAACACTTGTAATTGCCACAAAACCCAGGGCTCCACCACAGCACAGCTGTCCCTGAGCCCCACAGATATGGCCAACAGAATGGAGGAGGGAGAGACAGGGACCTCTTCAGTTCATGTATTTCCAGATTCTCTCTCCTTATCATCGTTTATTAAATATTAGAAGAAAGGAGGATGGCACAGGGAGGTGAGAAGAAAGGAAAGTCATTTTGAAACATATCAAGATATGAAACAACTTGGGATGGATATTAACTGAGTATCTACCATCTGCCTAAAGGCAGACATCAATGCTTTTATATACTATGTCATTTTATCCTCCCATCAACCTTAGAATTAGATATAGTTATCCCCAATTGTCTTAGCTCCCACTGTTATAACACAGTGCCTTAAATAATGGATGTCTGGTTCACACATTCTTGGGCTGGGAAGTCCAAGACCAAGGTGCCAGCTGATGAACTCCTGGAGAGAGCTCTCTCCATGGCTTGCAGATGGTTGTCTTCTCACCGTGTCCTCACATGGCAGAGAGAGGGAACTCCAGTGTCTCTTCCTCTTCTTACAAGGGCACCAGTCACTGCAGGGGTTCTACCCTCATGACCTTATCTAAGACTGATTACCTCCCAAAGGCTCCACCTTCACATACCATCAGAATTGGGGTATAGTTTCAATGTATGAATTTGGGGTCTGGAACACAAACATTAAGTCCGTCACCCCAAACACAGATGAGAAAGCAGTTATAGAAGAGACACTCAAGGGCATTAAACACTTTGCTCAAAGTCCAACAGCCAGAAGCGACAAAGATGAGAACTCCTTTATTCCAAGGGTCATAGTCTTTGTACTACACCGTGCTGAACACAGATATTCTTGAAATTTTTTTTTCTTAAGAAAAAAACCCCACAACAATCCATTCTTTCCAGGAGTGTCTGGTTATTTTATGAGGCTTTATAGCATTTGCTTCTCCCCGTGGTGACACGACTTGGAAGGAACTTGCTGTTCCTGAGCAGGGGAGGAATTTATTTTCTTCCTCTAGAATCTGCCCGAACTAAGAATAGGCCAGGGACCATCTGTGTATGACGCTCGGAACTGGAAACACCAGTCTGGTGAAGCTTCCCCAGTCCATGGGATGAGACAGGGGACGGGTGGCAGAGAGAGGCCTGTGGTCTCTCTGCTAAGGCGGGACTGAAAATCACCTGGGCTGGCCTCTGAGAGACATTAGACAGTCATGTGCACACCCAATGCACACATAGACACTTGCACATAGGCCTACACACATGTACACACACACGTGTGTGCATGCACAATGTACACACAGCCTGTTACATACACGTGGGTTTACGTGGACACATGGATGCACGTATACAGTGCACATGAGTACACACAGACATGCATACACATACATGAAATGTACGTGCATGCAAATATGCACACACACACATACATACAATGTATACACCACATGCACACACACATACAATGCACATTTTAATACCTTTCCCCATTTGAGTGTATGCTGGACTCATGAAACAGCTTTAACATAGGAGGAAACGATCAGAATTTCCTAGTGAATGCTTCTGTAGTTAAAAAAAAAAAGTCTTTTTTTCTTTCACTCCTGATTTGTATATACTGCACACACAGCTTTATGCTAGCAATAAAGGAAATGAGAGAGAAGGGAAAACATTCAGCCAGAACCCCTCCAGTCCAGCACAACTCTGTCTTCACTCGCCCACGTTCCCCTGCATCCTTTATTCAGATGGAGACATATTTTTACAAAGCTCCAATCACTTTTCACTTTGTCTTCTCCTGTGTTGCAGATTATTTTCAGAGTTATGGTTGTTACAGCTGGGGCTTATCCCACGGAGTGGAATTTCCTAATTTACTTTGTGGTGTAAATATCCCTACTGCTGTTTCTTTTTAGTTGTTTGCAAATTTCTGCCACCATAAATAACAGCACAGAGAACACTTTCATGAAGAGGGGTTCTGCTACTTGAGGAGTATTTCCTAAGGATGGATGGATGGGTCACTGGGTGTGTGGGTGGGAGAGGCTGGGCTAAAGCTGGGTTTTATAAGCATCCTCTTTCTGGGGTCCTCAGGGAGAAACCCAGAGATGGTGCTCGCTGTTGCTCCTGGGAGAGTGAGAGTAGAGGGGTAGGCTGAGCTGGGAGCATCCAGGAAGCCCCACCTCCCCTCATTCAGGACCTTACTCTCCCTTCTCATGTGCTAGATTCCTGAAAACAATTCCATTTCAACAGAGTGGCACTGCTGAACTTGCCTTTGGAAAACAGGGGTTGCTAAGAATATTCCTATCCAGCTCCATTTGTTCATGAATGCCTATTTTCATTCATTTACTAATCCACAAATGGGTATTGTCATTTTATCTAAGCACTCGGTCCACACATTTTGAAGATTCCATATGTGCTGGGCTAGGGATCGAAGGTAAAAATGTAAATAGCTAGCCCCTGCTCTATAGAGCCCATGATTTAGTAGGAGAGAGAGAGACATCCGAATACTGATCATGGGTCAAAAAACTCGTGAGTCACCAGGGCATTATCTCATTTCTCACAAGAGCCTTCCGGGGCATGACTTGTGATAACCCCATTTTACAGATGAGAAAATTGAGGCTTAGTAACAAGTTAGAGATCACGGGGCTAATAAGTGCCATGTGGGACTCGGATCAAATCTCTCTGCCCAGAGTGTGAGCTCTCCACTGTGTGACGCGGCAACCACCCTTCAGCATAAACCATGGCCTGTGAGATCCTCGGGAAGAAGGGTTTGAGTTGGGCAGGACTAGAGAGGGTAATGGTTCCAGCAAAATTGCACAGCCAAGGCAGGAGAGAGCAGGGTCTGACATCAGGTGCCTTGACTCCCAGTCTAGTGCTCCCGCCTCAGCAAAGGACGGCCCCCGCTCTTTGCTCTTGTGCAGGGTGGGAGCAGAGCTGTGAGACTTCCAGGAACATGATGTGCTGTCTGGAGCAAGGATGGCAGAAGTGACAATGAGGTGAAATTTCTTTGACAAGGGACAATGGAACTGCGGGATTTTAAGCACAGCAAACCTCTCGGGTTCTTTGAAAAACTGGGTCAACTCACAATGCTGAACGCCCTCTTTGCCTGGAATTTTCTACCTGGAACAGCATTTCACACACCACAGACATCATTACTACCCCCCAGGGGACTGAACGGTCTGACAATGCTCCCCAAAGTTAATGACCAAAATTATGCAAAATCTCAAGGAAATGAGAATCCGGGAAAATGTCCCTCACTCCGCACTACCCACCTTCCCTCTCGTGCTAAGGTTCTGAGACATGAAAACCAATCCACTTTAACCCAAACCCCATGGCTTCTGCACATAATGAAAGGGTTTACCTGAAAGGAGATGAAAGAGAGCAACGGGAGGCTCGGCTTTCTCACCACTGCAGAGCTCCCGAACGGTCCTCTGAGGGCGAGAAAGAGCCTCTGTGGGCCAAGATGTGCAGAATCCAGCTACCACCTCACAGTGTGACCTTGGGTATATCACTTCCCTTCTCTGATTAGTCTCTCATGGGTCACATGAAGGCATTAGACTAGTCAGGGTTCACTGAAGAAACAAAACCAATAAGATGACATATATATAAAATTTACTTCTCTCTATATGAATGTATGTTTATATATTTTATATATATACCCTCATATATACCTTTTATATCTATGTATAGATATCGTATATCCCTATATATCTTTATATATCTATAAATCCTTATCTATCTATATATATCCATACACATATCCATATATCTATTTCCTTATATATATCTTTATCATCCATCTATATAGATCCATAAAGAGATTTATTTTAAGGAATGGTGTGGATGCTGAAATCTGTAAGGCAGGCCAGCAGGCTAGAGACTCAAGCAGGAGTTAGTACTGCAGTCTGATGGCAGAATTTCCTTCACTGGGAAACTTCAGATTTTTACTCTTAACGCCTTTGACAGACTGGATGGTATGATGGACGTGATGGGATGGTGGTGGTGAATGGGATGGTGGGATGATGATGGTGGGGGTGGTGATTATATGATGACGGGGTCATGATGACGAAGAGGACTGGATGATGGGGAGGGTTGGATGCTGATGCTGGTGGTGGTGGTGAGATGATGAAGATGAAGGAATGATGAAGATGGAGAGACCAGGATGATGGTGATGATGGGATGATGAAGGTCATGAAGATGGTGGTGGTGGTGGTGGTGGTGGTGGTGGGATGATGCTGATGGTGGTGATTATGATGACGATGGGATGACCATGATATGATGATATTGATGGGATGAGAATGAAGAGGTGGGAGGAGGATACTGATGCCATGGGGATGGCATGATGAAGGCAGGGCATGCCCACAGCTGCTGTCCTGACAATACTCAGTTGGGAGAGAGACAAAGATGTGCAGTGACAAGGTCATAGACCTGATGTCATCACATCTGACTTATCCTGCTCCCCTCATGTTATAGTGAGTAGTTTCACCCACCTGAGCCCTATTCATCCAAGAGACATAGACGATATGCATCCTAAGAACCCAAAGATAGTCTATTTCTGCCTCTGACTCACCATAAGATCTCTGGGGGAAAATCTGGGCCCAGAGAAGCTTTTATAACCAGCTGGGACCCATGAAGAAGGCAAGGACACCCATCCACGCACAGTGTGCTCCTTTCCTGTGCTAAGCTGGCTTGATTGGCTATGAGCTAAGGTATCCCTCAGGCTGACCATTTGTGTTGGGGCTCACTGCTTTGTTCCTCTGAACCTCCCTCAGCCCCCTCTGTCTGGAAGGCCACCCCCCACTCTTTCTATGATTCCTCCAGCCCCTCAGCCTTCAAAGACACTGCCCAGAGCCTTTGGAGTGGCTCTCCTTCCCATTTCACTGCCTGCCTGCTTTGCCTGCATATAAACTTCAATTATCTTAATCACTGTGATCTTAAGATATTGAATCCTGCTTTCCCATTCAATACCATGCCCACTCAATATCATCAGTTGTATTTAATGGCTGCTAGTTACTTTTGATACCCACAAGGGCCCAGCAAGTGGGCCATGAGATCGCCCATCACGCACTGACTGCGTGTCAGAGCTGGGCACCCTGCTGGGTCTGTCTTGGCTTCCAAAGAGCCTGCAGCCTGACTGCATGATTTCATGCCCACACTCACTCAAATATTCCATTACTGCATGTTTGGGTTGGTCCGGATTTCTCCTTTTGTAAATGATTCCAGAATTGATATCTTTGGGCATAAAGCTTTTCCCAGTTTTTGGACCATTCATGTCTTCAACCATCTATGGAACATCTCTACACATTCAGGGGTCTTGTCCAGCTTGGCAGCATTCCCACCTCCTTCTACCTTCATTGCGGGGAAAATGCACAGGGCGCAATTTCCCAGAATCCCCTTCCAATATGGTTCCTATTTAGTTTTTTACAAGTGAGAGACTCCACTGACAATGGAAGGGAAACGGGAAGAAGCCATTATTACTTGAGGGACATTGGAGATAGGTGGCTGGGTTTATTGGTACCAAATACCCTTCTCCTCAGTGTCCACTGGAGTCAGGATGCTCTAGTGCTGTGGGTAGTGGGATCCATGATGGTTCCTTCCCTGGAACACCTAGACCTTTGTTTTACCTCTGATGGGCACCACAGAGTCCCCTCCCAAGCCCTGTCTTCAGCGATGATATACACATTCCCAACTGCTGACAGAGAGCTCACAATTAGGTGTCTCACTCGGAATTGCTATCTGAGAGAGGTAAATCCACACTCAATGCTATATCCTCTCCAAGGGTATGGCCACTAACCAGCAACTGACTTGATGCCTGGATACAACGGCCTATCTCTCTGGCTCCTGTTGGGGTAAACAATGAAGGGCCATCCCAAATCCAGAGCTCCCCACCAGACTGGCTGAGATCTCCAGGCAACACATTGTAAGTCAGCTTCTCCCTCCACCCAGTCCTCCCTTGTTTCCTCACAGGTGTATCTTCCAAGAACACTCTCCAATAAATTTCCACACACAAATCCTCAGAGCCTGTTTCCAGAAAACTCAGTTTAAGACTCTGGTCTTCACTGCCCAAGTCCCTCCAATAGTCACGTAAGCCAAGGACCTTCAGGGTTGATTTGCTGTAGCAAACCAATTTGCCTGCGCTAATTATCGTAACAGAAATTGGGACTGGAAGTGGAATTCTGCCAGAGCCACAAACCTGATATATGTGATGCTTCCTTAGTGGTAGGGGGATGGGAATTGAGGAAAATTAAGTCAGGATGGAAATATGTCAATTCAGCTTATTATAAAATAGCACAGCATATGGTGAAACCCTTGCCTGCAGTTATTGGGGAGGCAGACCACGGGCTCACTGAATTGGCAGTTCTAGGGCAGGGGTTGGAAAAATATCATTAGTGATGTGTGCTCACTGCTGTTGGCTGGATTTGATAAGATATTATAAGAAGAGATGGACTCAGACAAAAAATGGGAAAATAGAGAGTCCTGAAATTTGGGGCTTTGCATGGATGGGGGAAAAAAAAAAAGCCGACTCTCTTTAGATCCAGAACAGGAAGAAATGGAATCAAAAGAGGCTTTAAGGTACAAAGTCCAGCCGAACTTCCCAGTAAAGATCAAATTAACAGCCAAGATCAGAGTAAGGGTGTGGGTTGCCAACCTACAGCTCCAGATAACCTTAATGGGACCTCCATTAAAGAGAGAGGGACATGGGGCAAGGGAGCAAAGAAAGAATCAGACTGGGAACTAGTTTCAGAACTAGGTTTAGGTGCAGTTACTGATGCATGGACCCAGCTGGAAGCTAGTCTATCAGAAATGTGCTGTTTGTGAGGGTCATATTACCAAAGGAACCACACAGCCAGACAGAGCAAGCCTTTCACAGTTCAAATCTTAAGACAATCCTTGTGCCAATCTTCTAGAACACCCAGTGGGACAGAGAACCAAGCAGTCCCCCAGAGAGGGATTATTCCTCAGTGACCAACTTCCATGCTACCAAGAAGCCTCATTAAACAAAAACAAAATTTAAAAAAAAAAATAAAAAAACACCCAGAGGGTGGAATCAGGACTAACAGAGAACAATTAACGAGGAGCATCTCCCAGGGAGTAATGTCATTGAGGCAATGTATTGAGGTTCTATTTTTCCAGTTCTACCAATATATATTGAGAGTGAGTTCAAGCAAGTGACTTGTTTTTTCCATTCAGAGATTTCTAGACCAAGAGGAACCATGTAAACCTGATGGTAAAGATGGTTGAACAATATTTGGAAATCCTAAGTTTGAAACTGCATGTAGCAACTGGAAGAGATTTTGGAGGAGGGGTTAAATGAGCTGGGGAGAAGGGGGAATGGGAGAAGACATCAAAGGGACATTTGGAGCCCTTGGTAGAGATAGTACTCACCTGGTATTCTGTGTGCTTCCCTACATTTCTCAGCCTCCCTTGCAGTTAGGTTGGGGCTATGTGACCAGTTCTGACCAATAGCCTATGAATGACATCACATTTGTCTTTCTCTCTTGCAGAGGAAGTATGCACCAAGTGACATAGCTACAAGGTACAGGAGGGCCTCCTGAACACATTGACCTTTACACAAAATTCCTTGAATTTCACAGTTTATTGTATTACATCACAGAGAATTATGTTTGTTTCTGCAGCACGACCTAGCCTGTCCTGACTAATATTCCTATTATGTGTTACTTTCCTCTAGCCAATGAGTAGAAACAGACATTGGATAACAAAGTAACACAATTAGGTTGTTACAAAGATTCCAAAATCTTATCGAATTCTAATGCTACTGCTCCTTGGACTTCTGGAAACTCTTTTGATTAGACTCATTTTTCTGCTGTTATTTCTGAGGGATGAGGGAGAGGCTGGAGGCCTCATCAATGTCCTCCCTCCTCTTGTTGACTCTAGCCCTTCAGTAAGCTGTGTGGCCCAGACTCTTCTAGGAAGACTCCTCTTTCACTGCTCATCCCACCAGGAAAGAGTGATGGGTACCCAGCAAATGATCCTTACCCTTTCTCAGCCCAGCCAGCTTGGGTAACCGCTTACTCCTTGGGTTCCCAGCTCCAACCAAAGCCAGCTTTCTTGGAACGTTTCTCTCCACACCACTATAGCTTTGTTCCAGGGCACCTAGGCCAGAATAGTCTTACCCTTTCTGAGACTCAGAGCTCTTTGGGGAGCTTCTGTTCCTTGTTTCAATGGGCATCCACAGAAACTTCAAAAAGCAACAGTTACTGCTTCCCAGTACCCACTTTGCCCAGGACTTCATAAACGTGTCTCCTAGCATCTCAACAGCAATTTATGGTTGAAGTTTCTACCTCCATTTATACAGGAGGAATCTGAAGCTCAGAGAAGCTAGGTGACTGGCCCAAGATCCACAGCAAATAGCAGAACTGGGATTGGAAACCAGATTTATTGATTTCAAAGGCCCTGCTGTTTCTACCTCCAGTTTATTTTTGCACTTGATGTTCTGTCCCTTCCCTGTTAGAAGTCAACTCTGCACCATTCTCAATTTCATTCCCTCTGCAACCATGTATTGAGCACTGTGCTAGCTAGTGAGAGTCCGGGATGACAAAGAAGTATACAATAAAAGCAAGATAATCAGCTTCCTGAAATTTGCACCACTTAAATCATCAAGGCTAATCTCCATTCAATGTAAGACAAAAGCCCAGATGGTCAATGCCCCCTTCCCACTTCAGCTACAAACATTCCTTTTTTTTGCAAACTTCTCAAGCTGTTCTCTGATAAGAGTGTATTCAAGGTGCCCCACAGGATTCTCCACCACTCTCCAGTATGGGCTCTCACTTCTTCTCATCAAAGCTGACCAAGGCCAGCTCCCAGACCTCAGCTGACTATATCCTGTGCTCCTTCTTCTTAGGAGCTCTGTAGACAACAACTTATCCATTCATTCATCCAGCAGACACTTAAAAAGCTGGGTGCCATTGTGTAGGCCCTAGGGCTATAATGATAGATAATACTACTGGTATTGCCTTCATGGAATGTAGGCCAGGAACAGGGAGGTGGACACACCAAGGCACCATAAGGATGACAGGTGAGGTGAAGGAGGCTGGATGTGACACAACGTTATAAGAGAGGGGGGAGTCCATGTATTCTGAGGGCCACTATTTCCAGAGAGGCTTCAGGAACAGCTCAAATTAAACATGAAGCATAAGCAGCTGATCTTATGTTTCCAGGAGAGGTGGGCTGGCGTGGAGAAGGAACCAACATCAGCAAAATCACAGCTCTATGAATCATTCAGGTGTGTTCTCCAGAGTCCAGGCAGCTGGAGATGGCCAGGTTCCAGGTTCCAGCTGGGGATGGGGGGGTGGGGGTGGGTGCGGTGTGCATGTTGTTGGAAGAAGTGTACCCAGGGTGGTGTGCTGGGTAGAGGCCCGATTCTGCAAGGCTGGTGAGCTAAGCCAGAAAGAGAAAGAGCTCTATCCTGTGGGCAGCAGTCTCACATCTTACCGAGCATCAGAATCCCCCAGGGGTCAATTATGTGCAGGGCACAGGGCCCATACCAGCAGTGCTGGCTTGGCCAGGCTGGGCAGGGGGCAGGGAATCTGCATGAGCGACAGGCAGCTGGGTGAGCCCTGTGCATGGGGTCCTGGGAGCCCTGCCTGCTCTGAAAGAGACGGAACCTGTAGACAGCACCTTGACCCCATTCTCCCGCTTGGAAAGACAAAAGCCAACTGCACCACAGAGTTTCAGTGTTGTTTGATGGTGTTCATGCCATCATCTCATAGAATCCAGATTTAGAGCCTCCAAGGAAACGAGGGCTTGGCTTATGCTATGAAATGAGGTTCAGAGACGGAGGAGTTTCCCTGCAGCTGGAGCCTGAGTCTGCCAAGAGCCAAGCTGGAGTTAGAAGCCATGTTCTGCTTTGTTGATTTTTGCCATTCTAACTGGAGTGAGGTGGTATCTCATTGTGGTTTTGATTTGTACTTCTCTGATGGCTATGATGTGATGTTGAACATATTTTTCATGTGTGTGTTAGCCATTTGCATGTCTTTTTTGAGGTGTCTTTTCATGTCTTCTGCCCATTTTTTGACTGCGTTATTTGTTTTTTGAGTGTTGAGTTTGAGAAGTTCTTTATAGATCTTGGATATCGGCCCTTTGTCTGTACTGTCATTTGCAAATATCTTCTCCCATTCCGTGGGCTGCCTTTTAGACTTGTTGACTATTTCGTTTGCTGTGCAGAAGCTTTTTATCTTGATGAAGTCCCGAAAAGTTCATTTTTGCTTTTGTTTCACTTCCCTTGGAGATGTGTCTTGAAAAAGTTACTATAGCCAATGTCTCTTCATAGGTAATTGCCTATGTTCTTCTGTAGGGTTCTGATGGATTCCTATCTCACACTGAGGTCTTTCATCCACTTTGAGTTTATATTTGTGTATGGTGTAAAGGAGTGGTCGGTTTCATTCTTCTGTATGTAGCCACCCAATTTTCCCAGCAACTTATTGAAGACACTATCTTTTTTCCATTGGATAAATGGAAACAACAAGTGTTGGTGAGGATGTGGAGAAAGGGGAACACTCTTGCGCTGTTGGTGGGAATGCACGCTGATATAGCCACCCTGGAGAATAGCATGGAGGTTCCTCAAGAAGTTAAGAAAAGATCTACCCTATGATCCAGCAATTGCATTTGTCAGTATTTACCCCAAAGATACAGATATGGTGAAAAGAAGGGGCACATGCCCCCCAATGTCCAGAGCAGCAATGTCCACAATAGCCAGACTGTGGAAGGAGCCGAGACATCCAACAGACAAATGGATAAAGATGTGGTCCATACATACAATGGGATATTACTCAGTCATCAGAAAGGATGAATACCCACCATTTGTATCGACGTGGATGGAACTAGAGGGGATTACACTAAGTGAAGAAAGTCCAACAGAGAAAGACAATTATCATATTGTTTCACTCACATGTGGAACATAAGCAATAGCACGGAGGACCATAGGGGAGAGGTGGGAAATCCAAAGGGGGAGAAATCAGAGAGGAAGATGAACCATGAGAGACTATGGACCCGGAGAAATAATCTGCAGGTTTCAGAGGGGAGGAGGATGAAGAGAGCAGGTGACAGGATGATGGGTATTGAGAAGGGCACGTGCTGTGATGAGCACTGGGTGTTATACTTAACTAATGAATCACTGAACACTATAGAGTGGCTAACTGAACATGAAGAAGAAGAAGAAGAAGAAGAAGAAGAAGAAGAAGAAGA